>NC_133778.1:3834182-3955780 GCF_003597395.2 Chelonoidis abingdonii
TGGCAACAAGGGCACACTGTTGACTCATATCCAGCTTCTCGTCCACTGTAACCCCTAGGTCCTTTTCTGCAGAACTGCTGCCTAGCCGCTTGGTCCCTAGTCTGTAGCAGTGCATGGGGTTCTTCCGTCGTAAATGCAGGACTCTGCACTTGTCCTTGTTGAACCTCCATTAGATTTCTTTTGGCCCAATCCTCTAATTTGTCTAGGTCTCTCTGTATCTTATCCCTACCCTCCAGCGTATCTGCCACTCCTCCCAGTTTAGTGTCATCTGCAAACTTGCTAAGGGTGCAGTCCATGCCATCCTCCAGATACTCAGGCACTTCACTCTCTCCCATTGATTTAAGTGGGAGTTGGATGTCCCTTGACCGTGTAGTACCACAGATCAGGCTGCCCAATTCCTGCACGTGAGAACCTCTCAAAGTACTCTCTCCTTATATTAAAGAGCTACATAGAAGAGTACTGGGTTGGGAACATGCTAGGACAGAAGGAGGCTGGTGTTGGTGTCAGTTTTGTAGTCTGATCAAAAGCATGAACCCGAACATTTCATCAGCGGAGGGCCAGATTTCAGAGACCACCTTTGTGTGTAAAGTGGTGAAAGCATGCATCTGTCCTTCTGTTAACTTGTATGCCTGTTGTGCTGGTGGATGGTATAAATAAACATCCACTATAATTTCATCAATTTGCAGAACACTTATCCAAGAGGACTTGAGTATACTTTGTATTGCTTACTGGGAAAACAAAATGGGTATCAATAGTGCAAATTCTTGACTGTTTTATATGTAATTGCTGATGCACTTGAATTGGTTTTCATGGAATAATTTTTTTCAAGAGCGGCCTCTAGATCAATTCTTTTTTTAAAAAGGCAGTGATTCAAAATACTCTTTAGTTTTTCCTGTTGTCTTAAGACCATAAATATTGTTACTAGATATGAATGCTAAGTTTTTTGATTTCCATCAATTGTCATTCACGCTTAATTAAATGTTTGTGAAGTACAAGCCTTTTTATCCAATAACCACGTGACTACTACTCTGCAAAGTTGATCAGAAGTTGATCAAAGATAGCTGAGTGGTTTGAGCATTGGCCTGCTAAAGCCAGGGTTGTGAGCTCAATCCTTGAGGAGGCCATTTTGGGATTGGTCCTGCTTTGAGCAAGGGGTTGGACTAAATGATCTCTTGAGGTCCCTTCCAACCCTAATAATTTATGATTCCATAAACCACTATTCTGAACTAAACTGAAAGGAGCCCCAGTGACATATGAAAGATAGAATTTATAATACGATATTCAGTCAGTTTTTTCTTTTAACAGTTACTCAGCTCAGCATGCTTGTTAACGAAGGCCCAGGAAAACCTTTCCCATTTTGGAAAGGCTTATATGGGCTACAGAAATTCGCTTCTTGATTACTGATGTATAGTTCTCAATACAGCACTGCAGATGCCTATGAAAGTGGCCAGTGGCCATTTAGAAAATATATGGAATACTGTACGCAGTGGAAAATAATTGAATGGAGATGTAATATTCATATAAGTAACATAAAAGCCTGGAAGGTGCTGAAACTATAGTGGAAATTGGAGTACATTTTTAACTCAGAATGAACACTTTTTCCCACAGTCAACAGCTTTGTGCGATTGCTTTTCTAGTAGAGAACACCGGGAAAACAGTGAACTAAAGCATTTATCAAGCTGAACATCAAATGTGTAGGATGAGGACTTATGAAAAGTTAAATGGCTATTCATTAGCTTTTTGAGATTTTTAAGGTGCGAACTAGTAACTGTAAAAGTCTGCAAGTCAGTCTAATTTAGGTATGTATAACTGAAAAAAAAACTTTTATAATACTGTGACCCATTATTACTGTATGAATAAATTGTACTTATGTTCATGGGCTCATGATGTTGATCTAGAAAGCATACCGGCAAATGGGGAGTGAGGGTTGGCAGAAAAAATGTTTTCAAGAGTAATTGTGCCAGTGGGATTTAGAATGTAAAGTGAAGTACAGCTATACTCTAAGGATTTTTCTACACTGGAACCTGAACTTCCTTCATTCAGAGGTGTGGAAAAAACATCCACCCAAACGACAGAAGTTTTGCTGACGAACAGCGCTTTGTCAGCAGTAGAGCTCTTCTGCCGACAAAGCTACCACCACTTGTTGGAGGTGGAAGTTTTTTGTTGGCAGGAGAGCGCTCTCCTGCTGACAAACAGCTGCACTGTGTGACTTTGTCGCTGGAAGGTGCGTAGTGTAGACATAGCATTAAAAGGTGATGGGGTGAAGTGCTAAATTTTGCTCAGTATATCTAAGTATTTCTTTGTATCACTAAATTGATATTGGCATTTACTGCTGCTTATTTCTGGTAAGATTGCAAAACTGCAAATGTGTGAGATGGACTTGCTTTCTTTACTGCATAACAACTAAACTATTTACTGTGTTCCAATTGGTTAAATCTGTCCAAACTGTTGAAAGCCGTGAAAGGAACGAGTGTCAACATGGACCTAATTTGTCCTAGGAAAACATTAAGTTGGTGATTTAAGGAAAAGGAACTTCAACTTTTACTATTGGTTCTCAAAGCAGATGTTGAGCAGGTGCTTGAAAAAAAATATGTAAATGGAGCATTTTTCTTATGAAATATTGTTAAAATAGACAAATAGCCCTCAATACTAGTTTGAATGTATTTTTTTGGAGCAAAGGTAGAGGAATAAACTGAACAAACGTGAATACGCATACATCTCTTCTCATTTTTATTCTGTGGCTTTGCCCTATGCCTCACTGCTTGGCTTTTTATCCTGTTTTTCTTCGGTTTCTGTAGCAGCCCTGTGCTGCAGTGTTCCAATCCTGTCAGTTCCGCTTACTGTAACTGAGTTTGGGGAATGTACAGAGGCCAGAGTTAGATTAAAAAAAATGTGGAAATGAAGCAGACAGTTGATGATAAAGGTAATATTTAGCAACTACAGTGCCTTGCTGTGCATATATTAAATGACAGTTGGTGAATCTACTTCACAGGCCAGTCAATTTCAGAGGGTATCAAGATGTTCTACATGCACGGTGAAAGTAACTTAAGGGACTTATCGGTATGCCAAAGTCCTGAGCAGGGGTGTGGCCTCAATTGGAAGAGGCAGGGTCTTTCAAGATTTAAAGCCCCTGGGGCTCCAGCTCTGTCTGGGAGCCCTATGGCCTTTAAATCACCCCGGAGCTACCAGCCGCAGAGGCGGCTGCGAGCCCCAGGGCTCGGGCAAATTAAAGGACACAGGGCTCCCCACAGCGGCTGGCACATTGGGCCCTTTAAATCACCGCCACGGAAGCCGGTCCAGTCTGACGCAGCGTACTGGCTCTTACCGGTACGCTGGACCGGGCCGGCTTACTTTCACCTCCGTCTACATGCAAAGTCCTTATTATCCTCCGTGATACTGCAGTCTTTAACTAGCTTCACTAACACTGGTTTAAAGCTGTTCTGCTTGATGAATTTGCTGTTCACAAAATTGGCTTATTTCAAAACTTTAAAAATGCTGACATGGGTTGAAAACAATCCTAAAAGGGGCCCCAAAACACCTGCCCCAGTGATAAGAATTATTAAAAATTTTGAACTCTGAAACTTGTTAAGTCCTTTCTAAAGTACTGGGAGGGGAAATGAACTGGAACAACTTAGATGAAACTTGACAAACTTCTCATTTTGACAAAACTCTATAAAACTATTGAAGTTTTGATGAGCCATTCAAGCATAACAAAAAAGCAGTCTTTCAGATTAATTTCACACTGAAACATGACCAGTTAAAAGGATGAATTCGCTTCTGTGCTGAGAGCCAGCATGGGGCCTGTCAAACATTTTAAGGTCTAATTTAGAAATCCAAGTCAAACTGAAGTGGAAGATATGTGCACCTTGTACTTGTCCTCTGCCACAGACTGAATTGTATTCAAAATCGTCTCTGCTTCAGTGGAAGTCTGTTCTTGTAAGAGTGATGCAACTTTTAGCATACGAAACCTTATGTATTGGCAACAAATGTATGCTTGTACACTTGTAGGAGGTTAAACAATAAAGTTTAATAAGAAATGTAAAACACTTATCACCATAGGAAATGTTGGGTGCTTGTGTGCCATGCTTGAGACAGAGCAAATGTAAAGCTGCGAGGCTGTGTACTGCTTTTACTGGCATCAAGAATTTGCTTGCTTTCTGCTCATAGGGGTACTAAGATATTCCTTTGCAGTCAGGACTGGTGTAAATGAAAGTAGCAGGGCTGTGATCGTCTCATAAGGACAAATTTTAACTCGGGTTCTCAAACTGAGGGTCACGACACCTCAGGGGGTTGTGATGTTTGTTATTCCATGGGGGGTTGGAAGCTGTCAGCCTCCACCCCAAACCCTGCTTTGTATCCAACATTTATAATGGTATTAAATATATTTAAGTGTTCTTAATTTATAAGGGGGGGTCTCACTCAGAGGCTTGCTATGTGAAAGAGGTCACCAGTACAAAAGTTTGAGAACCACTGTTCTAACTTATCAGGAAAAACTAAATTGTTTCTAAGACAAATGAAGAAAATCAGCCAACTAAGAAATAACATGCATCTTAAGTCTTAACTTCAGAAAAATGCTCAGTCTTATGAAACAAAGGATCAGATAAGGGTGTTTTAATGTTGGTTCATTGCAAGGATGTGCACAGTGATAACAGCTTTTCTGCTGCTTTTGTACCTTGCTTTAATTGTTTGAGATACTGTTTCAGATACTGAAAAAGATCATTTTAAGTGACTGAGAACTTTATTTTCCATCTAAGTAAAGAGTCTTCCTTGTGATTTCTGCGTTGATAGCATGCTTTCCGGAATATTTTAGGAACTATTGCAAGGATTGTTTACACTAGAAAATTGTTAGCGTTTTTTATAGCATTGCACCAGTGACAGATTTTTTTAAAAGGCATTACCTTAGCATTGTGTTCAGAATTGTTCAGAAAAACAAGTATTGGAATTCCAGTTGAAATTGTGGTTTATGAGAAGAGGCTTTCCTGTCACTTGTTTCTCCTTTTCAGATTAAAATGGAGATAGAAAAACTTGAGTGGAAAATAATTGAATGCAGTTGGACTGTACACAGAGAACATTAAGCCATAGTTCTCTAATTTATTGGGAGGGGTAAGTACACTAATGCGGTGTAATCTGGTAGTGAGTTAGGATGATGCCAGAAAGTCTCACATTCCCTAAATTATTTTTGGGTGTTAAAGCGTTGTATCAACACTCTGGCATGCATTTGGTAGCAGTTGTTAATGTGTCATTTACTTTTCTGTTGGGAAGAGTGGATAAAATGTATTGGTATAAAAGCAGATTCAAATACTAGTATGTGTTCAGTTAGCAAACAAGTGTTGTAAGTACTGTTGCCACCCTTATTGCTATGGTGTCTGTATACAAATCTGAAGTGGTGGTGTCAACAGGACCTAGAGATTCAGGTTGCTCTCTAAATCTGGGACTTCAACATGGCTAGGAACTACATTTGTTTAGGCAAACACTACAGTGTTTTAATGTTACTTTGAGATGTACTGGAATAGTTTCTTCATATACTTTATGCCTATCTGTTGAATTTGCATTGGCAGGAGGCCCCATTTGCATTTATTTCTGTCTGAGATGTAACCCTTAAGTCATGTTAAACCTGTGCTACAGTTTAGGTTTCTTGATTAAGAAGATCAGTTGTAATTATTTTAAGGCAAAAAGTTCTTGGACTGTGAAATTGAGTGCTGAGTTTTTCATAACTTACTAATATTTGCATAGCTTAAAACATTTTTTGAATTTGTGAGAAGGGATATGACAACTGGATGGTTTGAAAAGCTATATATTAGTGACATTGCAGACTGATAACCAAATGGCTTGCTCCTATAAAAAAAAAAAAAAAAAAAAAAAAAAAAAAAAAAACCCCCTCACCCAATATGTAGTGCCCCAACCTCGGTCCTCTACCAGAGGCCTGGAGTGTTGAGTGTGCGAAGTTATCTCCATGTCCTACACTGCACTCTTCTGATAGAGAGCTCTGATGTTGTTCCTGGGACTGTTGGAGCCACTCACCCAGCTTAGAGTCACGCCCCGAGTGCTCCTACCACCACGAGATCTTCTTTGGCCTTCACTTTCCACATCCTCTCTAGTTCCTCTTTCAGCCTGGGTACTCTCAGCTCTCATATTTTCTTCCTGATGTTGCGTGACTTGGCACTGCTATATCTATCCACACCGTGTCTTCTGGTTCCTTGTCTACCACAGATGTCTGGTTGATTGACCAGTACCTGCCTGCCGTCTGGATCTGGAAGTCCCACAGAACTACCCTGCTATTCTCCACAACTTCTGTGGAATCTCCCATCTGGTCTGGAGGGTCTAGCACATACGCTGTGCAGATGTTCCTGTACACAATGCCAGCCACTTGGTTGTCCGTTCAGTATATGCTGTCCTGCCTGCATCTATAATCCTCACATAGTTGGACTGTCTCTGAGCCTCTCTGCACAGTCTCACTTGGTCCTCTTAGTGTGGAGACCCCTGCTCAATGGATCTGGTGCTCAGGCCTGTTCCTGTGCTGCTTGATCAGTGCCTCAGTGCTGTCTTTAGTCCAGCCCTTCAGCCCAGTCGAATTTCCCAATGTCAGCCACCTCAGCTATCTATCGATGGTACATCCATGCAGGTCTTGTTGCCCATGGCAGTTCTTATGCTTGGTCTCTCCCGTAGTCTGCTGCTGCCTCAGCATTCTCTCAGCAGCTATCTTTGGGGCCATCTTACTGATTACTCCTGGATGTTCTGGGTTCGTCCAAGACAGTGGCTTTGACGCTCACCAAGCCCGCCCCCCTCTTTCCGGCTGGTATACAGTCTCCGGGTGTTGGACTTGGGGTGGAAACTCCGTGCATTGTGAGAGCTTCCGGGTCTTTCACATCAGCAGCCTCCATGTCCTTCCTTTGGCCAGCTCACTATACCGGCAGGGTATCTGATGACCGCAGGGCGTATCTGTTGATGCGTGATCTGTCTTCCCACTGAGCTGGTCTTCAGGACCTGTCTTATCCTTGGTGAACTTGGATGTTGCTGTCTCTTCCTCCTCATCGGGTTCCATGTGTGGTGACGCCAATGGTACTTGTAGCTGGTCTTGTAGTCTGTGCTGCCACGGTAGTTCCACCCCATCAGTCTTGACTACCTCCTCTCTTCACTACCACACTTCTCCAGTCCGAATGACATCCCGATATCCTCACTGTAGATCCGCGTCAGGTGGATAGTGAGTCGATGTCTTGTTCATTCTTAGCATACAGCTTGATGTCATCCATGTAGAGAGTGGCTGATGGAGTTCTACTCCTGAACCTGTACCTGTATCCATTCCTTGTAATTATCTGTCTAAGGGAGTTTAAGCCTATGCAGAACAGCAGCAGGACAGTGCATCACCTTGGTAAATGCTGCACTTGATGGCCACTTGTGCAAGCTGCCTTGAGTCGACTTCCAGTGTTGTCTTCCATAGTCCATTGAGTTCTTGAGGAAGTCCTTAGTGTCCTGTGACTTTGATAGCGCCAGACATTCACAGATCTACGGTGCGCATTGAGTCGTAGGCTTTCCTGTAGTCAATCCGCTGTGCTCAGATGGTCTGTCTAGACCTTGAGTCTTGGCGACTGCTCTATCTGGTGAGCAAACTGTGTTGGAGCCTCTGGTGGTGTCCCAATGCCCTCTGAGCTGTGCTCATGTACTGGCCCATATGGTCGTAGCCTGGCGGCTATGATGCCTGATAGGACTTTCCATGTGAGGAGGCAGGTTATTGGCCGATTCTGTTCCTGCAGAGGTCTTCATGATCAGCACTGTCCTTCCTTGTGTTAGCCAGTTTTGGGTGGAGCCTGCTGCTTGCAGCTGGTTCATCTGTGCTGCTAGGCGTCATGCACTGCTGTTAGTTTTTAGCCAGTAGGTGGATCATGTCGACCAGGTGTGCCAGTCTTCATGTCTTGACTCGCTCGGATTCTTACTGGTGATGGTGACTGGTTCTGTTCGGAGATCTGTGCTCAGGTCCTGCAGCCCACTTTGCACTGGGTTATAAGTCTTCTCTTCTCCCATGATGTTCCTCCAGTTACTGTTCAGTTCTGCTGCTGGTGGCTCGGTGTTATTGACTGCAGTTGGAGTACACCTTGATTGTTCTTTGGAGAACAGGGCATTTACTTTTTTGGCCTCTCTTCTCTAGTGTATCTCTTAGCCTGAAGCCAGTGCTGTGAGCTTGTTAGCACTCTAGGCTTCAGATGGAGTCAGGCCTTGTATTTTCAGTAGCGAGTCTAACCTTAATCTCACACCCTTCTGTAGTTCCACCAGCTGACTAACTTCTCTCCGAGTCGCCTTGATCTTATCCTCCAACCTCTTTTCAGGGTGGGTACATACTGTTGTTCTTCTTGATCGTGTAGCCAAGCATCTCCAGGATTACAGAGGCTGTAGCATATACCATTCTTTGTTTGAGTATGGTGGTAGTGTTGTCATGAGGCTCTATTGGCATTCAACATATTATCTGATGGTACTTCTCACTGAGCCTGGTAATCAGGTCTCGAGGATTGACTGTAGCTAGTTTCTCCATGATCTTATGCCATATCAGCTGCTGCTCTGCAATGGAGGGGTGGCGGTGAAGTTCAGCTTCAGTGTGGGCTGCACATCCGCTTGTTCTTCCAGTCTCTTGAGTCTGGATGTAATGTGGAGTTGGACTATCTCGCAAGCTGTGAACAGCTTCCGTTTACTATGTGAACTTGGGTGACTAGCTGTTTCTCAGTAAGTGTGGTGTAGGTCTTTTGTCCATCCATAGTCCCCTCATACGGTCTACTGTTTGAGTAGCATTCCATCAATTCCAGGTCTCTTGTCTCGTCCATGAGTGGTTTGTCCAGTAGCCCACTTATCATCAGATTGTCCTGGTTCCAATATCTGGCGCGGACCTTGTTATCCGGGCGACGTCGAGCTGGCATGACTCTCTAGTTCGTGTCACTCTCATATTTGAGGTAGGCAGGTGAAGCGTTAGGGGTCTTTTGCCCATAAGGACCCTACTGGAAAGTTGGGTGCCAACTGGGATTTGAACCCCGGTCTCCCGTATCAAAGGGTAGTGCTCTTAACCACTACGCTATCCAGTCATATACACACAATTAAATTTGGGGTTTTAAGGGCAGTATTTTCCAGAATTACTACTTTTGCAGCTGGCATCAAACTGCCCAGAGATGGTGGTTTTCTGCAAGGTAGGAAGGCTCTTTTGGTGGATTTCTAAGCACTCAAACCAAAGATGCTTGCACCTGAGGAAGATGATGAATACTCCTGGAGGAATTCTATGCCTGTGCAGAATTTATGTCCACTGCAAATTTTTTTCCTTCCCCATCGAAAAATGACTTTGACTGTGAAGCAAAGAGAAGTCACAAGAGCAGTCATGCGACCCTCCCCAGCAGTATATTTTGGGTGCCCAGGGCAGCGGGCAGAGAGGTAAAACACTGTGGGGTAGGAAGTGGGACTGGAAAAGACTTAGCTGATGGCTGATGGTGTCCCTGCGCTGGGCTCAGCTGCTCTTCACAGCTGGGCTGGGGAGGACGGGTCTTCCTCTTACCATGCATGGCATCTGGGGCATGGTCAGACCCATCCCCAGATTTCTCCCCCAGCTTCAGGAAGCTCTACAAACTCTCCCTCTCCCTGCCCCGCACTTCTTGCACCCAGCTGTGAATTAAAAATTGCCAGTAATAGGGAACCCTCCACAATCATTGGTAAATTTTTCCAGTGGTTAATTACCCTCACTGTTAACAACTTATGACTGACTTCATCTCAATTTGTCTTTCTTCAACTTCCAGTCATTTGATCATGTTACACCTTTCTCCAGTAGGCTGAAGAGTCCATTATTTAAATATTTGTTCCTCATGTAGGTTAGTAAACTGTCATCAAGTCACTCCTTAACTTTCCCTTTGTGAAGGTAGATTGAGCTCTTTGAGTCTATTACGGTAAGGAAGGGGTTCTCAAATTTCATTGCACCGCAACTCCCACTGAACAGCAAAAATTACTACGCGATCCCAGGAGGGGGGACCATAGTTTGAGTGACTATTTCGTTTTCTTTCTAGTCATGTGTAATTGTGTAGGGCCAAGAACTGACGCCTGCAGGACCCCACTAGAAACATATCCGTTGGATTCCCCTTTTACAGTTTAATTTTGAGACCTGTCAGTTAGCCAGTTTTTAATCCATTTAATGTGTGCCATGTTAATTTTATATCTTTATATTTGTAATTAAAATTTGTCCAGTACCAAGGGAAATGCCTTACAGAAGTCTAAGTATATTGCATCGACCCTGTTACTTTTATCAACTAAGCTTGTAATCTCATCTAAAAAAGTCAAGGTAGTTTGTCAAGGTCTGTTTTCCACAAACCCATGCTGATCTGCATGAATTATATTACCCTCCTTCAAATTCTTTGTTAATCCAGTCACATATCAGCTACACCATTATCTTGCCCAGGATCTGACAGACTGAGAGGCCAATAATTTTCTGGGTCTTCCCACTTACCCTTTTTAAATATTATAGTATTTGTTTTGACATAGGTTACATAGAATTAAATTTTTTTGTGTTACCACTGTCTTCATTTCTATAATGCATTATTTCTTTGCCTAAATGCCCTTACATTGGAAGCAGTCTATGGATTTTATCTTTCATTAAAGACTGAAACTCAGCAATCTGTTTCCAATAGTAAAAGTGAATAAATTGTTCGCTTTATCATTAGCGCTGGCAGTCTTTACATGGGAAAAGGTGCATATTGAAGTGGAGCAATTCATTTTAGCATTAATAAATCAATTTCAACAGAAGTGATCACCAGCTCTGTGACAGTAATTGGGAAATCTTTGGCTTTAAATGACATGTTTTCAATGGCATAATGTCAAGATGAGAAAACATAACACTGTATCGGGCATCTCTGCTTAGGAAATAGCCGGTAACTAGGGCTAAATTTCATTGGAAGGAAAAGTCTGTCAGCTATAAAGATGCTTTCTAAATCTGTCACATGTGAGTCTGAGTGAGGTCAGAATACTTTGGAAATGCGTGATTTTAAGACTTTTTAAAACCTAGCTATTAGGAAACTGAAGTGGGATAGAATCATTTGAGTATGCCTGACTGATTGGAGAGGTGATGAGGTTGAACCTCTCTAATCCAGCACTCCCTGGTCTGGCAACATCCGTGGTCTGGCATAGGCGCCGACTCTGTGGGTGCTCCAGGGCTGGAACACCCATGGGGAAAAATGAGTGGGTGCAGAACATCCGCTGTGGCCAAGCTCCTCCCTCACCCTGCACCTCTGTGGTCCTAACCTGGGACAGTGAGGGGCGTGGAACCACAGCTGGGGGTGGCTGCAGAGGTCCGGGGCCAGGAGCAGACCCTGATGGCTGCGACCCCGGGCAGCAGCAGAGGGGCTGGCAGCTGGGACTCTGAGCAGAGGGTCACGCTGGGCACAAAGCCTGGGGGTGCTGCAGCACCTGCCACACCTCTACTTCCCCTGCCTATGGAGGCCTGCTGGCACTCTACATTGACCTCCCCTTATTCAGCAAATTCTCTGGTTTGGCGCTGGTCAGGTCTCAAGGGTGTCCGACTGTAGAGGTTGAACTGCTATAAAATCTTGGTTAATAGGTCATGCTGCTCAAATAAAGGTCAGGAGTATTTGTAATGCAAGTAACAAGCGGAAGTTGCAAGAGACCCAAAGTATATTGATCAGTTGCTTTCTTATCCTGAAATGTAGGCATTGGGGAAGAAATAAATCTGCTATACTGAAAGGAGGAATGTTTCAATACTGGAAAGTAAACCTCTTTGCATTTCAGCCTGAAAAGCTTTTCACCTTTGAAGATAGTTTCAAAAAAATGTATCTTTGACAAATGTGGAGTGGAGTCACAAGCTAGACGAAAGGAAGTGCACACAAACAGGAAGGCTTGGCTGACCTTGGCAGAAACTCAAAGTGATTAGTGACCCAGCTGTGATCTGATTGTTCAAAACAATAAATACAGGAGTTCAACTTCTAGTGTTCATGCTGGCCTCATGCCACGGGTACTGTAAAGAGTAACCCTTTGATCCATTAAATACCTAGTGATACTAACTTTTAATAAAAAAAAAAAAAGTGTGAAATTAATTGTACTCTAGCTTGTATAGGTAGGGAGATTGCCATGAGGAATTGCTGGGTTTAAATTTGCATTTCAAAAAGGCCTCTTGGCAGTAAATGACAGGCAACCTTTATGTAAGTATAACTATCCTTTGTAAATGTGAAAGGTTTTTTTTGCGTTCTAACTTGGGATTTCAGCTTCGGTTGGCAAATTAATTAGCATTCTCATAACTAGTCTAGGTCAATTCTCTAGGTTAAATAGGAATGACAAATCTGAATTCAACTGTGTTAAAGACAATGAATTTGGTGCATTATGCGTGTGTAAATGACATGATTCTAAGTTTTGCTGGGCAGTTGTCATAAGCTATTTGTGGACTGAAAACAGAAAAAAAAATGCTGTGTTATTGCACACTTATTACTGTTCACAATTCCTTGAGGAATTATTGATAGAAAATCATGACCGTAGGTCCACATTGACAAAACTGGACCATATATCACTAGTAGTTTGTGGTGCACTTGGTGGTGGTCAGATGCTGTGAATGCTTGTCCTTGTCTCCACTTTCCAAAAGGTGTTATAAGACAGCTAAGGATACATAACTTTTTATATTGGATGTGTATGGAGGGGCGGGATAGCTCAGTGGTTTGAGCATTGGCCTGATAAACCCAGGGTTGGATTAGATGACTTCCTGAGGTCCCTTCCAACCCTGATAGTCTATGAATTGCAGTAGTTGCCACAGTGGTGTTATGTGGAAGCTCATGGTGGAGGGGACAGTTGTCCTCACTCCAGACAATGCTGAGAACTCCTGTCTTAGGCTGTGTGCCAGTCATTGGATCAGTTTAAGTCAGATCATTACAATGAACCTTAACTGAAGACAAAAGTTGAATTCTGTTTTAAGATTCTAGCTTCAAAACTGTTTTCAACAAATTTTAGACACTGTGGTTTAGTCTTTACTTCCGTGAGGTGAGGGAAATTGGCCCAGCAAAGGACAAAATTAACCTGTAAAAATTGCTGGCGTGATTTATCTTTGCTGAATGAGTGAAGACTAAGGGGTACATCAGAACAGTGGCAGAGCACTTGTGACCGTCCAAAAACTTTTAAATGGATTTTAGCTGTTGCCTCAAGAAATTAAGGAAAAACAATTTTGAACTAGTTTATCTAGGGAGCTTGAAGTAATTAGATGGCAAAGATATTATTTAGCAATGCTAATTTGTTTAACACTGACTTTTTGCTAAGAACAAGCTAAGACTTAAAGAAACATGAGCATGTACACTCATGTGCACTGCATTCTGATTGATATCGTTGGGAATATTCAAGCACATATTAAATTCACTGTTTAAGTGGTGTTTGGAGCAGTAATTCGTTTCAACCTTTTACCTGCCTATTAGAAAATGCTGAAAGGCTTGAACCTATGTTAAAACTAAAAACATTATTTTTATCAGATCAACTGTTGTTTATAAGCAATCACTGCACACTGAAAATGCAGCCTTTCTCCTGTTAGGGGTGGGGCACTAATTGTTTTCTTTTTTATATTTTAAACAGTTTTTCTTGGATTTTCCAAAATATTCTGTCCTGTTGGTTTAGTTTCAGGTCTTGTACAGATGCAGTGCTCAAGACTATTTTTGAGCAGGAAATGTTTTGATGGAGGCTAAGGCATGTAGTAGGAAGAAAGCATACAAGTGTAAAAAAATCTGCTTATTTTAGCATTTGATTAGGGAATAGGCTTCATGTTTCCGTGTAAATAAACTATGTAATATACTAATCATGGTTCGGAGACAGTTGCAGGAAACAGTGGACTAATGTATTAGCCTCTTTCAGAACTGTGTTAAAATTGAAAGCTTGGCTTTGGTCCAGTCCAAGTGGCAGATGTTAAGTGTATTTATTGTCTGACATAATGACCGCCTGTGTTTTTAGGAGGTTGAGTACTGGAGTAGGAGAGGTGGGACTGCAGTATTGCCAACCTCGAGCCCAAGAATTGAGTCAGACCCCTCTCCCTCTCCCTCTCCCTGCCCCCTGGCCCAAAGAATCATGAGATCCTTAAAGACCAAAACCACAATATAATCAGTCTTCACTTTTGAACTCCCCCTGCCCATCCCCAGTGTGTCTGTAATAGCTTGTGTTGCTCGTTCTCCCAAATGTGTATTGGGTAAGGTGATTTTGGCCCCTGCTGCAGGAACTCTCACTCAAACATCTGCCCATCCCCTTCCAAACAATTCTTCCTTATGCCGTCCCCTTGCCCACCTTCAGCCCTCAAGCCTCACCTCTGTAGGGAGAAGAGGGAGGAGCAGAGGGAGGAGCAGATATGCAGTCCTGTAGGTGTTTCTCACAGGAGGAGCTGTGCTGGGCTCTTTGCTCCCTCTGCCCTTGCTTCCTTCTGTGAGAATGGCAAGTTGAGGGAAAGGAGGGATTGGAGTTGCAGGAAGCTGCTGGGCTCTTCTCCCTCCTTCCTTCCTGTGGGAATGGTTAGCAGAAGGAAGAGACTCAGCTCGCTTCTTGGATAGGAGTTTCTAGCTTCGTTGCAAGACCAGCTCCAGATCCCTCTGAAATCCTGTCACTCGTGAGAAAATCATGAGAGCTGGCCGTACTGGGGGACTGTTACAGGATTTGAGAGCGTTGGCAAAGCAATGTGGCAAACCCTTGTTTAGCGTTTTCCTGCATATACTATTAATACCTTCCTTTTAGCACTAAAATGATCAGATGTGCTTTCAGAAATGAGAAAAATCTGTCATTCACACAAATTGAGAACTAGCCAAAAAGTAGCATTTGAACTGCTGTAAATATATGGTAGTATCTGATAGTACTGTACTCTGTGCTATGAAAAGTTGGAGGGCAAAGGGGATCTTGTTAGATTCTCTTTTGAGTATATACTTAAGCTGGTTATGAAAAAGTAATTTTCAAAGATTAACCTGCAAAACAGAACTATAAATTTTGAAGAATAGCTTTAAAAAAAACTAAGCATCACCTGAGACCACCAAGATGAATCATAGATCAAAAGTACTCAATATATTAGTGTTTAGGTACGTTGATGAGACCTGTGGAGTACCTCCTGGGCTTTCTCATAAAAAGTACAATGGGGATTGTTACCCAGATCCCTTAAGGAATCGCCTGCTAGCACTGAAGAAGCCCAAGTGGCGTGTTTTTCACCTCCTTTCCAAATGAAAGGATTTCCAGTAGTACTTTTTAGAAAAGGAATCCTCACTCACTTTAATAAATAAAACTTTAAAATACATGAATTAAAGATTGTAAAATGTTACCTTAACCAGTTGGGGCCAGTCTCACTCCCACTAGGTGGAAGATTCATCCAACTGTTTAATACATAACAAGGAGTTGTGGCATCTTGATGTGTTTAATCTTTCCTCAGAGAAGCTACCTCAAAGCAAAAGCAAACCCTTTTAGGATCTGTCGAGTCTAATTAACTGTAACTTTTCCTAGTAGTTATGGCTAACTCTGACCTAATCTCTACCTCTGGAAAAATGTTTAGGTGGGGAGGTTTTAGGATTTTTCTAACGAGTAAATGCCTCTATAAAGACTTATGTAAATGCAGTAAGGTGTATTTTGAAATGTACAAGCTACAGTGTTAACTAATGCAATTTAGAACTTTCAGTCCTTTAGTTAAAAACATCATAGTTTGCACAGCTCAAAATACATCTTTTATTGATGTTTAGCTAAGCTCCAGATTCAACTCAAGTGGCTGGCAGAGAAGGTTCCTTTTTTAGTTCTTGGTGAGTACTGAACAGGGTAGACACCAATTTCCAGTATTATGTGGCATTTTCATCTGTTCTCCTGTGTGATCCAATTAAACTAGCCATGCCTACTAAAATCAGATCAAATTTTTCTGCTGTTGTGGGGATCCTTCTCTCTCTCTCCAGGGACATGACTATGGTAGCAGCCTATTCATGGATTTATCTTGTGGACCAGTAACCAGTACTGTTCCAAATTAATGTTGTTTGGGCCTTTATTTTTCTGTTGCTATAGTTTAGAGCATCTGGGTTAGTTTCTGATTAATCATGTATTACTCAGGAGATTAAGAGATGAGGAAAACCCTCAAATCTTATTCAGAAATCTCAATCTGTCAGTTCTCATAGGTATGTTGTATGAACATGTTTATATATTTTTGGCTAAATAACTATGTGAAAACAGACATTAAAAGGGGGAAAATGACATTCTTAATACCCTGAAGGAAAGATCTCATTCTACTGAAGCTTCAGCAATTGAATTGGTACACTGAAGATCGCTTTCATCTCATACTACTGGTATTTATATATTCTTAGACTAGTGCTTGTGGCCTCAGCGTGATACTTGTCTGTAACTAAGCATCAGGAGTATAAACAAGGAGTCCTTGTGACACCTTAGAGACGAACAAATTTATTTGGGCATAAATTTTCATGGGCTAGAACTCACTTCATCAGATACCTGAAATGGAAAATACAGGAGCAGATATAAATACATGAAAGGATGGGAGTTGCCTTACCAAGTGTGAGGTCAGTCTAATGAGACAATTCACTTAACAGCAGGATACTAAGAGAGGAAAGATAACTTTTGAAGTGGAACTGAGAGTGGTCCATTTCAGACAGTTAAGAAGGTGTGAGTAACAATAGGGGGAACCTAGTATTGGGGAAAATAGGTTTATGTAATGACCCAGCCACTCCCAGTCTTTACTGAGCCGCAATCTGATGGTATCCAGTTTGCAAATTAATTCCAATTCTGCAGTTTCACATTGGAATCTGTTTTTGAAGTTTTCTTGTTGAAGAATTGCCACTTCTAGGTCTGTTTGAGTGACCAGAGAAATTGAGGTGTTCTCCTACTGGTTCTTGAATGTTATGATTCCTGATGTCAGATTTGTGTCCATTTATTCTTTTGCGTAGAGACTGTGTGTTAGTCTCTAAGGTGCCACAAGGACTCCTCATTGTTTTTGCTGATTCAGAGTGGTAGCCATAGAATAGAATTATAGGGTTGGTAGGGCCTCAGGAGGTCATCTAGTCCAACCCCCTGCTCAGAGCAGGACCAATCCCCAGACCGATTTTTACCCCAGTTTCCTAAATGGCCCCCTCAAGGTTTGAACTCACAACCCTGGGTTTAGCAGGCCAATGCTCAAACCACTGAGCTAGGCCTCCGCCCTGTGTTAGTCTATAACTCATCAGGAGCATGTTGCAGTTTCTGCTGGGGTGAGATGTGAAAGGGAAATCTTCATTTCCTCTGTGATTGCTTTCCCTTTTCTTTTTATGTGCTTGCTGTAAATCATTGGGATAAATTGAACAAGATCATTATGCTGCTGTAATCGTTAGCAAATGAAATGGGAACATTTTGTCTACATACAGAAAATAAAGAAGAGTAAATGGAACAGCTCTCAATAGAAAATTTAAAAACAAGTATTTCAAGAAAGGAATTGGAGTAGTGTGTCCATTTCTTTATTCAATGTAGGCATTTTATTTCACTTTGACAACACTGTAAGCAGTTTTCACATTGTCTTTAAAATGCTGCCCTCTCCTGGTTATTGATATATCTGTGTGCTCCATTCAGTGGAAGAAAGGTAAAGATTGATATCTACTGTGTGTAAACAACATTTAAGGTACTTAGAACTTAAAGCCATATCTCTCTATTCTCACATAATAGAGATGGAAAAGCAGGAAGAAGAGTGAAAGTATTTGATTTTAAAAAGATGCTGTCAGAAGCAGTAATTCATAACTAAAATGTAAATTGGTTATAAATATGGCAAATAGAACAAACCCCACATTCTACTAGACCATAACTTTGAAAATACAAAAAGTGCTTGAAAACTGATGCCTTATATTTCCCTACAATATTTGCAACATGAATTTTCTAGTTCTCCTGTGTTAGCCCAATACAGTAGAGTACTACTGATTAAACAGATGTAAAATGAGCAATTTTCTTTCATTTTCTGAATTGTGAAACACTAAATAGATGATGAAAAGAGTATACCTTAATTATTCCTGATTCTTTTACTAATGTAAGGTGCACTGTTCCAGAATTTATAAAATTAATGCAGAAATAATACAATACATACTTAAGATGTAATTATTTCAGCCCTGTTTGCACTGTTGGGAAACTATTGCAGCTTGAGGTTGGCCTTCAAAGGAAAAATAAGTAGAAAAATCAGCATTTCAGGAAGATGTTTTTGTCTTAAAATGCAGTGCTTACTCAGCTAGCGTTTCTGTTCTTCACATATGTCTCGTGTATGCAGGTGCCAACTGATGTTACTCTACAGCCCTTAGGAGAAAGAGAGCTGTATAAACAGTTCTGGAGATGAGCTAAGCAAGAAGCATTTCTTTAACATCCCACCAATGCTCCCTTCTTAAGGTTCAGATAAAATACGACAGCAGTTCTCAAATTGTGTGTCGGGACACCAAAGTGGTTCACGACCCTATTTTAATGGGGTTGCCAGGGCTGGTGTTAGACTTGCTGGGGCCCAGGGCCGAAGCCCAAGGCCCGCCAAGCTACCTGGATAGTTGGGCTTAGACCACAGGTCCCCCTCAGTGTCAGGGCTCAGGTGGGCTCAGGCTTTGGTCCCCCTTCCTGGGTCGTGTAGTAACTTTCGTTATCAGAAGGGAGTCACGGTGCAGTGAAGTTTGAGAACCCTTGAAATAGGATAATATCCCAGGCCCTTCTGTAAGAATTGCAGAATCTAAATAGTACCAATTTTCATTGTAAATACACTTACAGCTTGATACACTCAGCTCTTAATGCTAAGGTGCATTAAATGCCTAACTATTCCCTTGGGCTTATTTTGAAGAAAATAAGTCCCATTTCTTTGTTGACAGCATTAGGAATAAGGGATTAAGTTTGTAAATTTAGTCATTAATTACCTGGTAGCTAGAATGGATAATTCTTGAGAGAACTAGAAACAATAAGCAAAAAACCTCAAGCATAGTTTGTTTTAAAATGGGTGTTTGTTCTGGCGAAATAAAAGATCTGCCATCTTTTTCACAACTACGTTCCAAGTAGGGGCAAACCTACAAAATAAGAAAATTGTGACACCACTAAAACTGGAATGTAGCTGATGTTATCCAGTTCATGGATAGTTACATGAGAACTGTTTTTTTTTTTAAGGAAAGAAGAAAAAATATTTTGAAAACTTAGTAGAAATTGAACCTGAACAATGGCCAGATAAATTGGGCTATGGTAGAAGCAGTATTTCATGTGTGGTTTCCAGCAATACTATTGCTCCTCTCCAACTTGTAGTGAAACTGACAATCAAATCCATGCTAAAGGAAGTGTAAACGAAAGGAAATATATAGCACATAATTTTGCCTCAGGTTGCATTCCTTTTGGAATAGTATTATTAAAATAGTCACATATATAATAGGAAAAAAATTCATTTTGATCATGAAGTTGGCTCCCAGAAGGACAAACTTGCCTTAATCGCAGATGATCAGAGATGATAAAACTGCTCTCTCTGGTGGATATGTGCTAACTGGTTTTTTTTTTTAAAAAAAAAAAACCTATGCCAATATCTTCCGCCTTGGGGGCGGGGAAGGGAATATGGTAGAAACATAATTCTGTAAGAACTAAAATAGTAAATGGAAAAAACGGCCTGCCGTCCTAGAATGTGCTTGTGTACACTCTGCACCTGAGAGCAGAAGAAACAATCACAATGGCTCCCTGGTAGAAGACTGGGAATTTGCTTTACGGAGTTCATGGAAGTAGTAATGTGGTAAAGGTAATAGTGTTAGGGAATGAATTGCAAGAGTATAGAGAGACTACACTAAATTTAGGAATTGCTTTCTAAAAATGTTTCCTAAATCCAGAACGTATAACCATGCCTTGTAATTTTAGACATTGCCTTTTAAAAGGATAAATGCTGTTAAGCCCTGTTTCTGAAGTTAAAATAATGAAGGATTTTAAATGTGAATGTGTGTATTTGCCTAGTCATGGTACAAGGAACATATTGAAAGTATCTGTACTTATATGTTTGATATGGAATATGCCTAGTACTAAAATTGTCATCTAATTTTTATCTATTGAAACTTACGTGGGCATTCTGATGTACTGAAAAGTTTGTTTTCTATTGTACTGCTTAACTTGAGATGTGTTTTACAATCTGATCTGTAAATAAGGTGGTCAGATTGCTAGTTCACTGCTGGAGTAGTTTTTGTTTCATGCTGAATTAAACTACTGTTCAAAATGGACAGATTTAGTGATCAAATTGCTGTAACTTCTATAGTGCTTCTGCATTTTGTAAGGTCAGGCAGTCAGCAAATGTGAACTGGCAGCAAACTATGGGATTGACTAATTTGAATTGTTTAGAAAACGGTAAACACTAAATGTTCAATAGTTGGATTGCACTGGTTCTGCATTTCCTTTTGGATATGTAGTTGGATTAATGCAATTCCTTTTTTCACTTGTCTTGTTGGTTTAATCAAGTTTGTTCAAAGAAGGTAGCTTTGTTGAATGTGTACATATATCTTATGATATTGAAGCTTTTGTACATAAACACTGCTGTTTTAAGACTGAGATTTTAAGATATAAAAAAGAATAAAATATGAAGCGTTTTTTGTTTAAACAGGATTTTACAGCTGTTAACAGTAGGTGGAGGTAGTGAGATGTGTAAGCAAGTCTAAAATGGCCAGTTGGCATGTGGTAAAATAAAACAAAAGATAATACAACAATTGAATTGTAAATTCATGATTTATATTTCCTCCATATAAATTTCATTGAGATTTCAGATGAATGAAAACATAACTTTTACTGATATAAAACATTTTACTTGAGCAAACTAGTCAGTATGTTTGCACCGGGTTGTTTTCCTGACATCTCTCACAGGAAAAAAAATTGCTCTTCATCTTTTTAAGGCCATGTTGAAGTTATTTTTAGAGAGGACTGTAGAAAGATAGATAACACTTGATTTGTTCATCTATAGCAGAGTTTTTTCCTAGGTGTGCCCTTTACTCACTATTTTGGCTAATATTTCAGTGTCTGGTTTTCAGACTTCGTTCAGTGAAGTTAGCTGCAGTCTACAGGAACAAATGTCAAGATTTAAATAACAGAAGAATTGAGATGTTGACTTGACATAGGGATTAATATACCAGATCTAGACAGAGGTCTTTCTTATCAGTATCTTGTGTCTGACAATACCAGTACTAGATGCTCCTCAGGAAGGTGCAGTTATGTTGTGTCCCCAAGGAAAGTTTTTCTAATTCTTATCAGTTAATTGTTTGCTTACCCTTCTAAATTTTGTACCCTACGTTATGTAATTGAGTTTTCATAATCTCTAACCAAACATTTAAAAAAATTCTACTAAGACCTTTGCCTCATGGGATTCATTATTTTGTGGTAACGAGTTCCTATCTATAAAAAGGGGAATAAGGACAGCCCACGGGATAACAGATCAGTCAGCTTAAGTTTGGTACCCTGAAAGATAATGGAGCAAATAATCAGTTTGTAAGCACTTAGAAGATATGTAACAGGCAACATGATGAATAGATGTGAAATCAACCTAATATCCTCTTTTGACAGGGTAACTGGCCTTGTGGATTGCAGGGAAGCAATAGATGTGGTATATCTTGACTTTAGTAGGGCTTTTTTTCCTATCTTGCATGATCTTCTCATAAACAAACTAGAGAAATGCAATCTAGATAGAGCTACTACCAGGTGGGTGCAAAACTGGTTGGAAAACCCTTCCTAGGGAGTAATCAGTAGGTCAGTCATGCTGGAAGGGCAAAACGAGTGGGGTTCCACAGCGATCAGTACTGGGTTCTGCTTAATATCTTCATCACTGATTAAGATAATAGCATAGAGAGTACACTTAAAGTCTGCGGACGATACCAAGCTGGGAGGGGTTGGAAGTGCTTTGGAGGATAGGATTAAATTAAAAATGATCTGGACAAATGGTCTGAAGTAAATAGGATGAAATTAAATAAGGACAAATGCAAAGTGTTCCTTCCTAAGTGGAGTAATCAGTTGCACACATACAAAATGGGAAATGACTGCCTAGGAAGGAGTACTGTGGGAAGGGATCTGGGGGTCATAGTGGACCACAAGCTAAATGAGTCAACAGTATAACACTGTTGCAAAAAAAAGCAAACATCATTCTGGGATGTATTAGCAGGAGTACTGTGAGCAAGACATGAAAAGTAATTCTTCCACTCTACTCCATGCTGATTAGACCTCAACTGGAGTATTGTGTCCATAGTTACTAGTTTTATAGATTCCAACACTAGAAGGGGCCATTGTGATCGTCTAGTCCGATCTCCTGTATAACACTGCCCGGAGAACTGCTCCAAATAATTCTTAGAGCAGAACTGTTCAGAAAACATACTCTTGATTTGACATTCATGTGTAGCAAGACTATTTACCACAGTAAACAAAAACAGTGCTTTTGAGGTGGCTTAGGAATAAAAAAAGCTGCGTAATTATTGCATTATTTTTACAGGTTTAGTGCATTCATGTTATGTTACTGATACAGCATTGTATTTTTCACTGCAGTTAAAATATATATTTGAAGCCAACTTCTGATGATTCTCAAAAGCAGCTGCATTAAATTTCTGGGAATGGCTGATGTTTCCCAAACTTGGCTCACAGATGTTAGTCACAAAGGTTTGATAGTAATTCAGGGAATGTTTTTTCCTGTAGAATGCTTAGCAGAAGAGGTCTTTGGAGTGTTTGCCTTACCATTCTTATTTACTGTGTTATATCTTGTACTGGGAATTGCTGCACCCTATAAAGCACATGTGATGATTGAACAAAGCCCTGGGAAACCTTGAAGTTAGTTTTTCACGGTTCCCTCTTGAGCAGTGAAGAATAGATAAATATACACCTCCTGAAGTGTGGAAGTCAAGAGGACTAAAAAGAATGGAATGAAGCAATAGAATCTGAAAAACCAAGGGAAAGAGTGACTTATCAGAGGGGGGTAAAAGGGTAAAATAATGTTAAAGGGAAATCAAGAACAGGGAGTAAGTGACAAACTGAACATAACTGCAACTAAAATTAAATTGAATGGCTGAGAACACTAAGAAAACAGTTGAAAAACCAAATAATGCACCCAGCAGCTTTTATTACATTTTCTGTGTGCCAGACTTAATTATTAGTTTTGTTTCTACTCCTTCACCCAACCCATCTCTCCCATAATTTGGTGCTTCCTAGAAACTGCCTGAGGATTTTAATGTCAAGTGTTGGTCTGTAAATCATAGTTTTAGTTATACCTTTCTATTTTATGTATGTGTGTAGGTGTGACAGTAGGAACTGGGCTTCCCAAAATAGGGGCCCCCTTTCTTTGTATCTGATGCAACACAACTTGTACCTTGTTCTCACATAAAATTAAATTTAACTGGTTTCTGTTGCTGTATTTTCAGGAGTTATTTGTAGTCATATTTCATTTCAGAGGAGCTGGAGGCTGTTTTGGTCCCCCCTCCTGTTACAACAGAGCTTTGACTGAGCACTTCAGGCACGTGTACCATCATTACAGTGGATTAAAATTTCTTTCTCCTTGCTTTTCTTAATGCAAAGCCAAGAGAAGCAGCAGAATTCACTGGAAGATTTTGAATCCCAAAACTGTTTAAGAGAGCCATAGGCATGGAACTGGAAATAGATGCAGTCTGGGAACACTGCAGTGCCAAAACCATGGTCTTCCCTCTTCCTCTTGTTTCATCTTCTAATTTAAATTATAAATAACCACTTATTATCTTAGATCAGATGATGCATGCGTTTTCTATCACTCTCACTCTGTCTGAATATACTCTTCTAGAGGCAGGAGTTCAACTCATAATTGGCTTAGGCCTGGTCTACACTTTACAGTTAGGTCGATGTAAGGCAACTTATGTCAACCTCATTATGTCGGTGTACACATTACAGCCTTGTCCCAGTGATGTAAGTGCCCTACTCCACTGACGACATAACTCCACCTCTAGGAGAGGCATAGGGCTTATGTTGGTATGGTTGGGGTGACACAAGCTCATGCTCCAATACGTCTGTTAGTCTATAAGGTGCCACAGGACTCTTTGTTGCTTTGTTCTAGTTGAGCAAATAAGCAGACAGGCAAAGGAGAGTTGAAGTTTTTATATCTTCTATTAACTTTAAACTCTGAAAATTAAAAGCAGCAAAAAAGTTTGTACAGCACTTTGCTGCGGACACCACCTTTTTTTTTTGAGAGAGAGTTCAGTTCACCCTATTTAAGGTATTCATAAAGTTAGTGCAGATGCAAGTTGATACTTTAATCATTGGTATTATGTTTCTAAATATATGATTTGAGTACTTTTCTCGTCAGTTAGTGGTATAGCATTGTGTTATTTATGTGACTTGAGTGGGGCTAGGAGGATAGCCAGGTTCTAAATCCCTACCGGGTGGAGTTTTGGGGGACCAATATGATGTAATCAGAACAATCCGTAATATTCTGTTGCTTGGCTATTTCAGCTTCTCATACTTTTAATCTTGCTACGAAAAAGATCGCTTTACATAAAATAAGTATTATTTTTTAAATCTTTGCAGTTGTGTTGCATTTTTCCTTAGTCTACAAAATTACTCAACTTGCAGAAGTTGTGGCTGCTTGTGGGTAGAATAGCACACCTTAATATTGGCCAATATTAGAGTATAAGTTTTTTCTGTTGAAGGAAAACCGTTATCCAGAACTTTCATTACCGTCTATATCACAAAGCAGAGTATGAGTTAATGCTGTTCATAAATGAACTTGGAGCTTTAGATTGGCATTCTTCAGACTGACTAAAAGTAGACTAAAACCAGCCTTCTTACAATTGTAGATTAATCAGGAGAGATGCAAGAGCTATTGGTGGTGATATACTGTGCAAATCTTCTTGTCTGTCTGTTCTGAGGTCTTTCAAATAGAAGTAGTAGGAAAAGATGTATGAGGTGATAGCTGCTATCTAAATAAGTGAAGGCTATTCCCTTTATTGCTATTCCTCCTTGGAGGAAAGGGGTTGCAAGAGGCTATACCTGATTCTCTGTAATAGGACAAAAGGACTAGTTCCAGAGTCTCATGGGGAGAAGGATCTCCTAAAATATACAGTGTGCATTGAGTAGAGGCTTCATAGGGACCTCAGAGGAGCGAATCCTGTGTGAGGGAATTAATTAGCATGTGGAGGAAGCCAGATTTTTGGGAGAAGTCTGTTTTCGGGAACAGTGGGTTATCAGTGACCACAGTTTCAAATCCACTAAAAACCCTTGGAAATGTATTTTGTGGTAGAACCTAGTGGCATACTACTTTGTGTACATTACTGTGTATTGTATTTCTACTGAAACAATTAAAATATTGTTTGCTGCCCAGACGTGTCGTCTTTATTTACTGTACACATGCATATACTCCCTATTTTGTGTATAAGGTACTCACATAACTGTGAGAACTACGTTACCTAGACATTAAAATAGCACAGGTGTGGGAGCTAAAGACTGCTTTCATATGCCTGTCTTACACTACTGTGCATAATTCTGACAGGAACTAACTTTTTAAGTAGCTGTTTCTTCTATTTATAGCTTAGGGATGGACTTTTCAGAAGTGCCTAAGGGAGTTAGTCAGCTTCTTTTGGAACTCCAGAGGAGTTAGATGCTTAATTTGCTCTTGAAAATTCTACCTGAGATGTCTACTGTAGTTTATTCCATTTAGCAAGGAAAGGAAAAGTTACCCATCCCTATAGCTTGGATCTCTATTCCTTGTCTACTTAATTGGGCCCTGGGGTATTGTGGTGGTAAGTATTTCCAACTAATTTGTAATGGAAGAGAAGTTCCAGATTAAAACTGTTACCACAAACACACATGCTGCTTTTGGTCCACCTGTTTCAGATAAGGATAACATATTTCTTTTCATAGTGCGTTTATTTGGTAAGGCATGGAGTCAGAACGATCCTCTTGGTCCTAAACATAGTGAGTAAGAATGAGGCAACACTGAAGTGTGAGGAAGGGTATAAAGCTGCTTTTTATATTTCATCTGAATTTCAGATAAATGACTTGTCTCAAACTTTGTTTTGCTTGTTATATGATGCTGAACTGTCATGCCACAAAGAGTAAAGTTGAGGGAAGGAGAAGAAAGGGGGCTTGATAAGACCACAAGCTTAAATATTTTCTTCCTTCCTCAGAAGTGATGAGCCATGGGCAGAGTAGGACAAAGATTACTCTGAGGCCAAAATATTATTGGCTTAGAAGCAAGATGACCTCTTGGAAGCCCTGTGAATAGATAGGTCTGTTTGTCCTCATTTATCAATAAAACCAATAGGTGGTTATCACTCATTATTATTATTATTAATATAATCAGTCATTATATTAAGTGATGGGTCTGAACTTGGACATAGAAATAACATACTTGGTGCATTTTGAAAATTTGTTGTGAATTGATATCCAAACAATGTGTTGGAGTGTCCTTGTACAGGCCTTATGAAACGTCAGGAATTATTCTCTGTTTACTCACATGGCAACCACGATTCAGAATTTGTTTACAGAACGTATGTACTTAGTATGCTGAAACAGCATTCAGCAGGAATATAGTCAGCTCTCTCTCCTGGCTCTTACTGAATAATAGAGATTTTGTATAGATGTTGTCATATGGTGACATGGCTTTAATCCTAAAATAACAAAAAGCTCTGAGCTTTTATTTAGCGATTCCAGAGGTGGGTGTGAGGATGAGATTTTTACTGTGGGATTCCTCAGTGTAGTGCCTCTATGGATGCATGCTGATTAAGGAGACATTAAATACTCAAATGAAGGTTTCAACATTTCCCATAACATAACATTGAACATCAGAAGTTGACTTTTTAAAATGAAGGGTTTGTCAGTGGGTCACTGTACATTCAGTTTATTTTTACATCTAAATTTCCTTTTTTTTAGTCGTACAATAGGAAGAAGATGAGGTTGAAACTGATGAGTATGATAATGCATGGGGACGTTTTGTCTGGATGACAGCATAATTGTCCAGACACATGCCTGTGTAATATTTTATTTTTTCATTTATTTGGTGATTTGTGTACATGTGATTATGAATCTGACAGCCTTTGAATTGGATAAAATTGTATTATTGTCAGTGAATTTTTACAAATGAGGAGACGATTAATACACTTGAAATGATTATTTTATTAACTATTTGCTTCCACCTTGTCTTTTCTCAGTTTTATTGGAAGGATGTGTGTGTGTGTGTGTGTGTGGTAGGGCAAAAATAAAGGCTGATATCAATACAAACCCACTGTTTATCCTCCTCCTTTTGGCGATTTCTAGCGCATTTAGCTAATATTACCCTTGGTGTGGTATGAAATTTATTTTTACTCAATTGCTGGGCTTTGATTCCACATGGCTGTTTAAACTGGGGCACAGATGCATCTTCAGTGTATAAAGCATGTGCATAATCATAAGCGCAGAATTGCAGTAAATAATTCATGTCAGCTGGGGCCCTTGGTTCTCGTAATGAGATCTCAGGGGCAAAGCCTCGAGCGTTTGGCTCTTTCCAGATGATCTATGAAATGGGCTTTGCTGTTACGGTTATTCAAACCGACAAATACTTAGTTAACAACTAATGGGATTTGTGTGTTACAGGGAAAGGAAATTCCTTAGCAGTTCATTCTATCCTACTTTCATTCCTCTTTGTCTCTTTAAGGATGAGATATAAAGTGAAACAACTGTAGGTGAAAAATTTAATTTTTTCTGTAGCACAGCTGATCACTAGCAATGACTTAAACTCAAAGTGCCACAACAGACTAAGGATATTTTCAGATGGTGGCTTCCTTTTATGGGCGCACACATGACATAATGTTTGTGCACACACCCTCAATGGGAAGAAACTTTAAAACCTGTGTGGTCAGGTGTTGGTGCTTGAAAAATAAATGTGCAGAAAGTGTATGTGCATGTGATCAGGTTTGGGCTGCTTTGAAAAATTAAGTGATTGTTCTTAGCTTTATTTGATTCAAGTATATCAGAGTTAAAATATTGTGAGGGTATTGCTAGTTTCAAACAAGATTGGTTCTCTGAAAGGATAAATTTGGTTGTTCTTGAGCTGAAACTGCTTGGTTGTGTTATGTAGCTCTGGTAGTAGTGTAACAGGCTTGTATTTTCGTCTCCTGATTTGCAGCTTACTCACCACCTACTGAATTATGTAGGAGAGAAGTGATAAGAAACATGACTTTACTTGCCTAACATAGGTTGGTTTCCTTTAATACAAGTCTGGTAAAGTCCTGTAATCAAAACCTTCCAGTTTCAGTGAAGCCTCTAATTAGATTTCTGAAGTGCATATAGGTGAGCTACTGTAATTGGGAACATCCTTTCAGTTCGTGAACTTCCACTGTCCTTTCAGTGCAATAAGGGTTGGGCTCTGCGTATGTGCTGAAGAACCTCAACATGTATTTTTCAACCATTTATGGTTTTCCAACCATATTGAAATCCTGTAGGAAAAAGGTCAAATTAGCACACACAACTGTAGTCTTAGGCTAGTGTTTACCAGGTCACATTATTTAGTTATAATTATGAATAAAAAGAAATATGAAGTTATTAATATAAATTGTTAATTACTCTAAAATATTCCTTTGTGAATGTGTTTAATTGGTACAGACTTCCCTAGTGCGTAGTACTGTAGCAGTCCTGAAAAGCTCTTGTAATTAATAGTAAATTAGCATACGGTTATGCTTTGTGATTTGTACTGTATCTCAGCCCATCTGCTCTTCATGACACCTGGCTTTCAGTAGTCCTCCTGCATCATTGCTACTTCAGATGTTACAGATCAGTCAGTTTCTCTTAGTATTTTCTCTTTGCTTGCCTTTCAAAGTCTGTTTAAAAAGCACCCCACCTGTGGATGCATGACCGTGTTTAGATTTGTATTCCAGAACAACCCAACCCCTGTGAGAGAACTCCCCCACATAATCCATTAGGGTAGGGTAGCACAGTTCAGGAGAAGTGAAATGGACTGCTAGATTCTACTCTTGGGGTGACTCTAAAGGTCTCCTCTACTTGGCACTGTTCCTAACTGCATCACTTGTGTAATCTTTCTCTGTCTCATTCCACTGTCAGTCCCCCCTCTGCATAGCAGAACCTCCCTGAGTGCGTCTGTAAGTGCATTTTAGCTACACGTAAGTCTCCCATGCAGACTCCCCGCTGTCATGCTGGGCACTGTGAAATTCACTGACTTGTATATAAACTGCAGCCTTTCCCCTTTGTCTTAATCTTGCTAGCTGTCCTGTTCCTGGATTGAGAGATCCTTGGATCAGGGACCACCACTCCCAAGGACATTTGGAAAGCCTTTAGCACCTAATGGATATTATTGTAATCAGATTTTGAGATAGGGAACTGAACTATGGAAAGCTGTTCTGCCATTATTGGAGGAAACTGGGCAGAGAGAGGGTATGTCTGTCTACACGGCAGCTTAGAGTGCGTGTCCCGTCTCCCCACAACCCACCCACATAGACAGACTTGTGCGAGCTCTACTTGAGCTAAAAATAGCAGTGTGGATGTTGTTGTACAGGCAGCAGCTTGTGTTGGATGCCAGGGTTCAAGCTTGTCTTCCCCTTCTCCACCCCCTGGGTTTGAACGTGGTGGCCAGCCTTAGCCACCATATCCACACTGCTCATTTAGCATGCTAGCTCCAGCGGAGCTAGTGCAAGTCTGTCCTCGTTGGCTGAGAGGCTCGCACCCAGCTGCAGAGTAGATATACCCAGCATGGCTTGTTTCAGGCCACGGTTATGTGTGTTTTTGGGAGTGGCGAGGTGGGGGAGATAGGATGTCTGGTGGAGGAGAAAGTGAGTGAGCTTTAAAACCAAAACCAAAAAAAAGTACATTTTTGGTACATGTTCTTTTGGGAATAACAGGTGCTGAGAGTACAAAGCACTGCTTTGAATGGGTTACCTGTTCAGTGTTTAGCTGTGTGGTACAGTATTACCTATATTTTACTTTTGATTTTCAGTTCCTTGGAAACAGGAGTTGTCTTCCTGTGTTTGGTGGGAATCTGTGTTTTTGTAAATGCTACCATATTAGAAATAACAAATAATTATATGGTCACTTGATGTAGTAACACTCAGACAAAACTCCTAACCATAAGGATTTTGCTAAATTAACACACGCACATTGCCTTCGTTCTATGTTTAATTAAAGCAGCTTGATGTTCTGACTTGAGCTTTCTAGCTTGAGTGAAAAAGCTGAAGTATTCAGGTATTCCCTATATACTTACAGCACAGAATTACAGCTTATTGCTTTTGCAGTAAAATGACCCTTGTGGGAGTGAAGTTGACAAAGTAAGTTGTTTGTTTGTTTACTTACACACAGATTGCTTTTCCTTCCTCTCTTTTAATCCAAAATCCAATATATTCTTCTCTTCCTAAACCCACCAAAAGAAAATGACTGTTTATCCTTAAAAATAGTTGAGAGGAATGTAGCATGTTAATTTCTTACGTGAGCGTACGTGGCAAATTTAGTGCAGAGCATAACAAAACAGTTAATTCGGCTGTTCTGCAGAGGCTGAATTCACAGAATAAGCTTGTGTTCTGTTTTTTCCCCCAAGCTTAGCATGTAATGGTCCTATGGGTTTCTGCAGAAATGGTCAGATCCATTTTTCTTTTTGCCTCTGTCCATTAGAAGAGAGAAATCAGAGGCTTGCTTTTCAAACAAAACATGCCAAACCTTTTTCTTTCAACTTCAGTATCTCCCCACTTTAAAAAACCTCCCCTTACTCCCATTTTCACTGTTTAAAGAATTGCACCACTGGAAAATGCGGATGGGCGTCTGCTAAATAAACATGATTAAGACAATTCTGAAAATATGTCATGATAAGAAAGACTGAGTTCCAAGTCTTTAAACACTTTAGCAAAGGACGGAAAAATTGTATATACCTATTTCAGCCATGCTGAAACATTGATTAAACAATGGACAGGTTTAATTCTAAACTTCATTGGCTGTCCTGGAGTTTTATATTTAACATTGGAATGTAACTGTGAAATAAACTCTTTCTAGGTCTTTAGGGGTTGGACATGGCCCTATATTTTATCATATTAATTTGAAATACAGTAGAGTATTTGTTTCTTGGCTACCTGAATTGATCTTAGCTAACTTCGTTGCTAGCATGTTTAAAATCTTCTAGTTCATGTTTTAAAGTAAAATAATTAGACGGCTGTGTGAGTGAATAAAAAAGAATTAGGTTAAAATAACAAGTATAATTTAGCCTGCCAAAAGCAGTGAAATGCATAATTAAAGCTTCCACTGTTATCCTTATGTCACCCTGTTGTCCTTAGCTACTGGAATGATCTCAGAATGTTGTCTATTCTTACATACCATATGTGCTGCAGTACTAGGCAAAATATGGTGAGCTAAAAATGGAATAGTAGTGCTAAACTGTTTCATAAGGCTCATAGAGGTCATTATGTAAGTGTTTTGTGTGGATCCTTCAAATGTGGTGGGATTCATACTTCACCTGATATCTTAACACAAGTGAACAAAGGGGCTTATGCTGTTTACAGAAAACATGCAACCTTAAAATTTATACTCCGTGTTTTTAGGCAATGAGATTCAAAGTATGGGGGAAGGTGGTAACAGCAATACCACCACTTTCCCTTCCTCAGTATCCATTCCCTCTGACAAATAGCAGAGCATTACATCAGAGGATGAATTGGACCCAGTTTGTAGTGTAATAGCATTTACATTATGTTCGCAGGTTGACTACATGGGCTTTCAGAGAGGGGCAGCTTGAAATTGGGAGCATCAAACTCCAGTGATCCAAACTTACCTAGTATTTGGATTCAGGTTTGCCATCGGTAAAATAGGAATACTTGCATCATAGAGCTATGTGAGGTTTCATGTTTGTAAAGCATGTGGAAGGTATAAAGCACTCAGGTACTAAATATGCTTTTTTGGTAGAGGATTTTTTGTGCCCTTGTTAACTCAACCGCTTTGTTTGCTGTTAGTTCCTGTAACTGTCTAAGAATTGACAGACGACAATAGTAAGTGTCTACCCTTGAATACAATACCTAGCCTTCACCCTGTTGAGAGTTAGATGATGCCAGTCTGTCTTGACTGGCGTAAAGAGACACAGCTTTCTTCACATCCAGATTATATCAGCAGGTATCTGTGGATTTTTCACAGTGCCCTTCAGTTTTTGCCAGGTATCAGTTTCACATGTAGGTGACAGAAAATTCAACAACAAAAAAAAGGAGCCCTATCTCAGGGGATGAACAACAAATGGATTTGGTCAGGAAATGAACCACAGTTCATTTATTTTAGGCTTCTGTGCCATAAGCCATTGTACTATGTATTAAGTCATTTGCAGTAAATCTCAGCAGAAAGCCAATTTCTTTGTCACTTGAATTCTTTTTTATTATCTGGGATCTTTTAGGCAATCAGAGGGATTTTCTTTCCAAGTGAAAGCATCAATTGACACTGTGTGTGTGTGTGTGCGTGTGTAGGTTCTGAACATAATTTAAAACTAATATTGCAGAATAACAGATAAACAATTTCCAAATTTAGGGTTAAAGACTTAAAAGTAGGCATCTAAGCAGGGCTTTGGAGCTGTGCTCCAGCTCTAGGCAAAAACCTGCAGCTCCACTGCTCCGGGGTTGCTCCACGCTCCAGCTCCGGGCTCTGCTCCAAAGCCCTGCATATAAGACATGCCTTTGTCTTACGTATTCATGGAGTGAAGAGGGTAACTAGTTTTGATTTCTGTAGCTTTCACCTCAGAAGGCAGAAAAATAACTTCTCACATAAGGAAGAAATAGGACAAGTTGCTTTCCTTCTTTTTTTACCAGTGTAAACAAGTGGCTACTCAAGTTTTTCCTTACTAGTGAGTCTGACAGGATGACTACTAAACTAAATTGTCTTGAATTGACTCTGACCGTTGACCCCCTCTTTTGATGTGTGTTCTATGAATCTCAAGATCAACAAGTTGAACACAAAAGTACAGGAAGCTCGGCTGCAGATCCGTAGTTGAAAGGAGCTTCTTGGCAGGCCATCCGTGACAGCCCAATTTGTCTCTTCTGCTGTCAAAACCATAATAGATTTTTCAGTTCTTGTTTGCTTGCCCAAGTCAGAAATACAACCTGAAGGCAATTAGAAGTAAAATTGGAGTTTTAGGCACCAAAGACTTAAACATAGCGTGTTTGGCAGTTGCAAGATGACATTGCCTGTAACAAGTCAGTTCAGAAAAGCACTGTTATTTACTAAATAGATTTAATAAAGCTTTATTGTGAGAGTCGGGGGGTCACTTCCTGTGATCTTTTTCGCTAGATACTGGAGAAATGTTTGTAAATCAGTTGTTTCACTTTTTATGAACAATGCCTAATTGTTCGGTTGACTTAATAGGCTTTTCTTACAAAAATGTATTGAATGTGTGCATATACCAGTGTGTTAATATTACACACACAGGTTAGTTACCATGCTGCTGCACAGGATTCTATCTGAGAAGCAGGAGACCTTGTACAGCTGAGGCTGGGATTGTGAGTGCACCAACATGATACACTGATACTAGCATTCAAGTGTATTATGGTGACAGTGGCAGTCAACATTCTAATCACATTACTACAGTGACGGTTCACGCTGTATATGATGATGGCATAAAATAAATACTAGAGTAGAAGAGTGTCAGGGTTCTTTTGCCCACTCTGAACTCTGGGGTACAGATGGGGGGACCTGCATGAAGGACCCCTAAGCTTATTTTTACCAGCTTAGATTAAAAATTTCCCCAAGGCACAAATTCCTTTCTAGCTTTAGTATCACTGCCACCACCAAATGTTTCAAACAAATATTTAGGGAGGGCCACTTGGACCCCTACCTTCCCCAAATATCCCCCCAAACCCCAACACCCCCTTTCCTGGGGAGGCTTGAGAATAATATCCTCACCAATTGGTATAGGTGAACACAGACTGAAACCCTTGGATCTTAAAAAAAATGAAAAATCAATCAGGTTTTTAAAAGAAGAATTGTAATTCAAAGGTAAGAATCACCTCTGTAAAATCAGGATGGTAAGTACTTTACAGAATAACAAAAGACTAAAGAACACAGAGGATTTCCCCTCTAGGCGAAACCTTAAAGTTAAATAGGGGTAAACCTCCCTCTTAGCACAGGGAAAATTCACAAGCCAAAACAAAAGGTAATCTAACGCATTTCTTTTCTGCTATTGCTTACTATTTCTGCAAGACTAGATGCTTAGTTCAAATATACTTAAGATGGAATTTCCTTGCCTGGTTTCTTGGCTGGCTCCGAGGGACACAAACCAAAACCTTCCCCCACAGATTTGAAAGTATCTTCTCCCCTTATTGGTCTTTTTGGTCTGGTGTCACCCAGGTTATCTGAGCTTCTTAACCCTTTACAGGTAAAAGAGAAATTAACCTTTACAGGGTAAAGAGGGATTTTATGCTACCCTTAGCCATATTTTTATGACAAACAGAAAACTAATTTAAAGTCATTTTTCTTTCTTTAGCTTGTAGGAAAAAGAGGAGCAATAAATTAGAGGAAGAATGGGTGACAATTGAAGTCAAATTCAGAACTGATATAAATAAGCAGAATGCCATTGGTAGAGTGGGGGTCTACCAACTTATATCTGGTTTGAATATGTGAAAAAGTACTTGTTTAGAAATATATAATCAATAACTCCAGACAAATTGTAGTTGACTTTTTGCACTGATTTCTGTTTGACTAATTTTAACGTGATGTTCTTTAGTCTTTGGAAAATCTAGCTTTTTATGCTGCTTTGGTCTAGCTCAGGAAAGCATCAGTCATAAATCTGTGTTCTGTGTTCTACAGCAGGTGTTAATTCACACACTGCCTTGCAGAGAGTTGAGGGTAACAGCGGTGAAATGTCTGTATACTTTTGTTCAATTTTTCTTAATTGGGGGAAACCAAACGCATAAGCAATTTGTAGAGAACAGTTGAGTACAATTTGAAAAGTCATATCTAAGCCAAAATGTACATCCTATTCTGAGCAAATGGTATTTATTATATCTTATTTCCTTGTTGATCCAGTAATGTACTTGCAAAAAACACTGAGTTCTATGCCTCTGTCATACCAATAGTCATGAGTATTCTTGTACTAATAGACCTTCCCTTTCCTTGTTGAAAGTTAACACAGCTGCAGACATAGTCTGCATGATGTAGTTTGCCAGCTGACTGAAACATCTGAGATTTATGTGCTTTCTGCATGATGACCTCTGCTTGTGGATTCAGAAATATAAACAAGTGTGCTGTCCTGTTGTTGTTGGCTTTGGTGGAACTTGACCAAAAATCAAGACTACTTTTGCTGTGCAGAACTTAAAGGTATGTTCTGAAGCTCTGGATGAAAAAAATTGCCAGAGTTTTGAGAAATTCAGTTCAACATTTTGAATTATTTTGTCTGGAATGCAGAAAGCAGTTTCGAGGGTCCTGGGCCGTCAGGTTTGGGGCTTTCACCCTATTACTGCCCTTTTTGTGAATCCAGCAGAGGAATGCAGACTGAGAAGCAAAGCTACTGTGTGGGGAAGTTTGCACAAGCCTGCCTGTCTTATGTCTGATCTAATATTAACCCTACTTTAGAAATATAGACACGGATTCTCTTTCCACCCTTTCAAGAAAATTAAAGGAAAACCTTGGTTAATATTTTCAAAACTGACTTGAAAGCCCACATCTGATTGAAAGTCAATGAGACTTAGCCTTCTAAGTCACATTGGCTCCTAAGTCATTTAGCGGCTTGGAAAATTTTACTTTGAGACATTTTATGGCTTGTCTAAATTTAGTAGTAACTGAATGATGCTGCTGCATAAGTACCCTATTGTAATTGTTAAGGAAATCCAGCAAGTTTTAATTTAAACCAAGGTTTTTAATGAAGTTGGGAGAGCTTCCCAACTGAAACGTTGTATCTGCCCTCTTGGCTAAAGTAGCTCTGTCTGTTTTAGCCTGTCCATTAAGGCGCAAATACAAAATTTCAGCCGTAAATATATTGGTAGATGTATTGGTTGTACCGTGTTTGCGGATGGCAAATAATTTTCAAACCACAGGAAGTGACCTCCATTTCCCTAACATTTGACTTGCTTCCAGCTATGTTGAGGGCTATTTGAATATGTAGACCTTTTACATTAAAGAGAGAACGTTTTACTTTAATATGTATATCAGTAAAAAAAAAAAAAAAAGTGTGATTTTTTTCAATGAATTGGGATATTATAGTATAATGCATAGCAAGTAAAAAAGCTTAAACAAGCTTGAGTGTAGTTGGCTAGCATAGCTTAAGCTATGTCTTTGACTGTGTTCCCTGTGTGTGAAGACTACCCAAGCTGCACAATTATTTACCTCAAGAAACGGAATATAATACAAGCAGAAATTTAAAAATGTTTTGTTGATTTAATGTTAAGTTAGGCCAATATTGCTGGTATCTTTGGTTAAATTATTAACTATTCTTGCATAGTTGCTGATATTTGTTAAATGAAAGCTTCTTATTTCATCATTATGGGATTTTGATTTTTTTTTTTTAAGTTTGGCCTATGTACAACTTTGTAAGCCTCATCTGAGTCGTCACCGAAACCTGCCAATTCGCATGTTCCAATACTCTTTCTGCGTCGAACAGATGGCACACACTGTTTGCTGCTGTGGCCCTGAGAGTATGGAAGTAGCTCCAATATAGTTCTACATCTTCCCCTCTCTCCATAGTTAAGAAACCCCACTCATTTATCAGAGGATTTGTTTTATGGCCTCTGGTGTCTGTGTTTAACCACTCCATTAGTCATTTTTATACCATTTAGTTTTTTAACTTGATTTATTTTAATGGTGCTGTTCCCAGGGGCTTTGTAGCCTGCACAACTAGGTGATTTGGGAAAAAAACAAAAACCAAAACCTCCTTTTGCTTTTCAGGTAGCACGGTGAATGTTGAGGTCTTTTTAAAATTGCATATTGACTTTAACACTGATTTTTAAAAGCAGTTCTTCAAATTGGTAATGACTAGAGATTAAAAGTTTGCTATTTTGTTTTGTAATTTTATAAACATATATACATAAGACTTGATATTGGATGACCAAGAGTCAAGTCATGATACACTTAGCTCAAATGAAAAGTAGCAGTCTTGTGTTGAGTGGGATTAAAGAGCACAGCGTATAATTACGCAATCTTCAGAAATAGAGATCACAGTAATTTTATAGTGTAGAGGAATTATATTTTGGTAGATTGTGGGACTTGCCATATCAATTTTACTTTCCTGACAATTTTTAAGTGATTCTGAATCTAGAGCAAATCATTATTAAAACTTGCACAGTAAGAGCAAAAAATAAACCTCACAGGAATAGGAACAGTCTTTCTTACCTGGTTGCTGTCTGATCAGATGGGGGTTTTAACCTTTTGATGTTATTACTGTATGGGTTTTTTCATCATTTTCTTCAAGTCTGAGGGGAACTTGCCTCCCAGAAAATGATGTGGTTGATTGTTGCCCCACAATGGCTTCTGACACTGAAATATAATAAAAGTGAGGGGGAAGATGACTAAATGACAAGTTCTGTCTTCTATTGTTTCTGGATGTTTAGAGCCTATGACTGATTTTCTCATTATCCTTTTCCACAAATGGATGCTTCACTCCCTGCTCAAGAAGGTTAATTCATCAAGAGGTGAAGCAATAGCTGCTGACACAACAGAGGGTTCCTGAAATCCTGCTTAAGGAGCAGTAGCTCCTCCCTTTTCCTGAAAAACCTCAAGGAGCAGCAGTTAGGGAAGGATGGCTGACAGCTGATGTGTGCAAGGCATCTTATCAATTACTGTGATGTTTCCCATGGTTGCTAAGGTCATGTCTGTACCTTACACTGCTTCCCAGAAATTTTTTGATCTGTCTTCAGGAGAGTAGCGATAGACTAGGCCTGTTCATCCTCCACCATATTCCTAGGATCTCAGAGACTAACTCTTCTTTAGCTGGACAGGAGGAGGAAGTGAAGTGGGATATATAAGATCCCCATGGCCTCTTGCCTCCCTCTCTGTCGTAGGCAGATTGCCAGGAGAGGCGTAGGAATAGGCAGTGGTTTCTTGAGCTGCAGCCAAAGGAGTAGTGAGCTCAAGCTCAGTTTCATAGTAGGCAACCTGTTGAGTTTGCCTTCAACTCACGCTCTTTGTCTGTAGCTCTGTAGCGTAATTTGGTACAGGTGCTTTCCCCTAGCTTCTGCTCCTCAGTCTATCCTTCACTCTTAGAGAGGGGTTCTGCTCCTCTCCTGCTCCTTGAAGGAGAAGTTTCTGTTGCCACAGGTGCAACTGTTGCAACTGGTCCTTCTTGTTACTGGTTGCTGTGACTTCCCTGCCTCCACTTCCTGCAGCAGAGAACATGGTGACTGGAGCGGGACTTTCAAAGTGTCAGTTTTCAGCCTCATGGATAATGTAGGGACTAAAAGAACAATCAGGAATGTATTGCTGTAACTGAACACTCCAAATCCTTGTGTTCCATATTCATGCTCAGATACTCTACTCTTAAGGGCATATTTGAAATATTGATGTAGGTAGGTAAGGGAGAGAAGGGCTTAGGCATATCCCACTGCATTTTTTTTGGTGCTTCCACTTTATCTCTGACATCCAAATGCACCTCAGTGGTGGTCCCATGGTAATCTCCTTGCTTAATTTGGGTTGCCAGAGCCTCAAGTTGGCCTGCGAGCAGCTATGTGCTTTTCTGCAAGCTTTTTGTTTTTGCTCAATATTTCTACGAACATGTATCTAAATTAAGTTTCTTGCCTGCAGACACAGTAAAAGGGGTCACTTGTGACAGAGGAAAAAAAGCCTGTGCGATGCCTGTGAGGAAGCAGGAAACACGTTGGAGAAATCAGTCCCTTGATTTTTACTTTTTTGGCATTTGTGCCTCTTAGTGCTCTTTAATCTTTGAGGCAGAATGTCTGGGGATGCAAAAGAGTTTGCTGTAGCAGTTTTTCCTTAGAATAATTCAAAGCAGGATACCATGGGATTGTAGTACATACAAAATGTATGTATCATGGATGACTGATTTCTCTCTCCCTTTTCTGGTGCTTAGGTACAAAACATCCAGTCAATGCCACGGAGCTGTTTCACTTAAGTTTCTCTTTGCAGCTTTCTTTAATTCAAAATTTTACTGAATTTACAGATAATTTAATAATTGCGTGTGTATGACTGTCCGAGGTGAAGATACAAGCACTTGTTTTTTGTATTTAGTATTTAGTCCTATATAAAGCTAAGTGAAAAAGCTACTGGAAATGCAGTGTAACGCAGACCGTAGCATTTTGAGATGAGGAAAACAAACCTTTTCTCTAAGTGAAATTAATGCTGCCATGCTTTGAGGAATCAAGTAGGTGAATGATTTCTGTGTGAGTAGTTCGTGTAACTCAAGATTTAAGACTATTTTGTATAGGTTCTCATATTCATGTGACTACTGAGGATGTGTATGAACAGTCCATTATATTTTGTCAAAATTACCTTTACAGTCACTTTACATGGCTCTCACACATTTTTCTATATAGATACTCATATCTATCCCTTATCTTCAATGATTTGGTCCAGTGCAGATGTATCTGAATTAATCCACGTGATCAATAATTATCCTGCTCTCCACTCTCGAGAGAATGGATTTGGAAAAGAACGTGTTTCCAGGACTGATAAACAATATTCAAGTACTTTTTTGGCATTACCTGAACTTTGCCAACCTTCTTGCAAATAGTTGAACATATGTGTACCCATAACCGGAGTAAATACAGCTTTGGGGTGATAAATACAAAATGATCTGGTAAGAGTGGGAAAAATAACAGGGGACACCATGTGAGTTAAATCAGTTCAGTTATAATTCAAAGTTAAGGGAAAAGGGTACACAGAATAACTTGGTTTTCTGCTGTTTGAAAATGATGGATTAATTGAAATTTTGACCCAATCTAGTTTCCACTGAGCTTTTATTTAAGCATGACACAATGTAATAGCCTTGTATATGGTTTTTTGATTTAATATTTTATATTCATCTAGCTAGTTTTCCACTACTACATTCATTCATTAATTCACTTACTCTTGTTCATTCCTTAGTTCCTTCGTAATAAGCACTTAAACACTTCCATACATGTGACATTTTTCTGTATGATTTCAGTATCAGTTTTGTTTGGACATAAAGGTTTTTGAGCATCACAGACTCAATTATACTCTCAGATACAGCTGCGTAACCTCACTAACTTCAGGTTGGGGATGGCATCCTTTTCAAAAGCTTAGTGTTAATCCTGATGTCCTTGCTGACTTTTTGCTTCAATAATATTTTTTTTAACCTAAGTTAGCTCAGGGAATTCCTCAATTAGATACATTCTGCTTCACTTTGTATTCTGCTTTATGTCTGCCACACTTAACCCCAGAAGAGGTTGCATTTTATTGGTGAAGAAAACTATTAATCGCTGCAAAATGTATATCTGGATAATATTTAAGGAATTGTCTATACTGAAAATTAAGTTCTTCAAGGGATTGCAGACGTGCATTCGACTCAGGTGTGCACGTGCCCAGCACACTGAAGGCTGAGTACTTTGCCTGACGGTACCCAGAAAGGCAGTTTTCATGCCTTCTATACCCTTAGTCTCTCCCCTGGCTATTTGACAGTGCCTCCCCAGGTCCCCTCAGTGCCTTCTCTCTAGCAACGGCTAGTCTCTGAACATTCTATGTGGTATTTTACCTCACACTTTGGTATTATAGTTCTTGTCTACACTTCAGGGTAAGTCTATGTAAGTTACACAGCTTAAGTTATGTGTTTACATCGATTTACCATGCTGTCTACACTGTGGTATGTCGGGGGGGAGGTAGGATGCTCTCCCGTCAACATAGGTTCTACCTCTCGTTGAGGTGGAGTACTGAAGTCGACGAGAGAGGGTACTGCCAAGCCTAGTTACGATAGTTATCCAGGTGAGGTGCCTTCACCAGGGTTTAGACGTCTGTGTGAGGTGGAGTGGCTGTCCCTAGTAGTGACCTCTACATGTGGTATTTGTGCCTGGGAGAAGGTCACATTAAAGAAGGGTGCGCCATCAGAAAATCATTTGAAAAAAATGAAAGTGGCAAGTGATTTATATTTGAAGCAACACCTATAGGAGCAGGCCATGAAACCTACTGTGGCATTGGGCACCTCTGCTGATCTTCAGCCCCCTCAGATGTCTGAGCTGCCATGAGCTGTTCAGCCATCTTCAGATTCCTCTCCCAGGAGAAGACATCATTCCCCTTCCGCTCGTCTTCCTAGAGTCCTCCTTCTCTTCTATGAAGAGTGCAGACTGGCACTGTGATTCATCCAGTATGTGCAAGAGAGCGGGACTATCTACTTGCTCTCTGGTATTGAGGCAAAAGCAAGAGGGCACTACCACAGACTCTGGTACCATCCATTGACATTGATATTGGCACCAGCTGTTTCTATGTCAGTGGTGTATCAAGCAGCATTAAACTTGCCTTGCCTGTCTGTTCCTGACAAGTGTCTAGTTCAGGAACCTTTAGATGTAGTAGCTTCTTAGGTATCTTTGACACTGTCTAGATTGTGTCAGCAAGAATGGTAGGTTTCAACCAGTGTTCTGTGCCTCTTCCAGATCAAGGTGCAGAGTTGAGATTTTGTTGTCTTGTAATTGAGGGGCTTGTCAGCCTAGGTGCTATTTTCTGTGCCAGTGATGACTCTGGATGTCCACACAATTGGTTACTGATATCCTCACAACCCTGGATGCCTCCAGGAAGGGTCACACCCATGACTCCTTCCCAGCTAGGTCTAATAATGAAATAAGGCCATCTGATCCAAAACTGATGAGAATAGCTGCACTGTCACAGGTGAGGCTAGACCCAACTCCCCTTAAAGGGCCAGCCAGACTATAAGATACTTTAATGTGAAAATATAAGCTCCTGGGTATGTGGAAGTTAAAGAATACAATATGTAAAATAACCTGTTCAGAGAGCTTTTTTTAGGACTTAACCCCAAATTGAAGAGGAACTATTTTTGCTGAAGGCATCTGCTATTTGTTTAATGGTAGTTTGTCAAATAATATCTAATGCTGGGGACTCCTGGCTGTAGCTACTGAAAGAGAGAGTGAAAATATCATGAGCCATACAGTAAGTGGTCCTCTGGTTGTTTGATCGCTCTGCTCAGCATGGCTCATTGTTGGTGTACGTAAAAGCTCATGATATATAAGCTCAGCATGTAGAGAATGTCACTTTGGCATATTACAAGACATATTAAGAAACCACATTTTCAAGTAAGAAATTATCCCTTCAGTTAATTTGCATTAAGCTTGTAAGGAGAAAAAAACACCTCTAAGAAGTTATTTATGCAGCTGTAATTGTCAAAAATCCTTATTTGAAAGTACTTACTTAGATTCTTTTCAGCTAATTTTATCCATTTTTCTTTATGTGCAGAAAAATCAGTTGTCCTTGTAATACTACATCAAATTAATTTTCCACTTCAATTAGCAATGCTTGATAAACAAAGAACAGAATGGCAGCTCAGAGGAGTGTAGCATGATTTATTCTTTAATTTGTCCATTTTGTGGTGATTTTTAAGTCTCCTGTCATCTACAGCTTTCTACTAATGACAGGACCATTGAAGGCACGTTTGTTCACTTCCATCAGTATGGGGCCACCTTTCTTTGCTGCTGTCATGGCAACAGCTCCTCCCAACACCACTACCTCCATTAGATGTTCCCTTAATTATTTGAAATGAGGCATGTATGTTTGTTCCAGCTCTGAGATGGGGCTGCATTATGTATGACTCAAATGACAGACAGCAGCAGTGTGAAAAAACAAAGGGAAATACAGTGAATGATGGACCGATTACTAAAGCATTGCTAGTGTGCTTTCTGTTGAGTTATTTGATGTAGTTGACATTTCTTAACAAATTGTCAAAAAAACCTTATTATGGGCCTGTGGCCTGCATCCTAAATATGCAAATAGCATTAGCAGTAGACAAATGGTAAGCAGTCGCTCAGAGAATCCATAGAACTGGCAATAATCCTGTATTAAATGTGTAGAAAATATTTTGAATATTTCTGATGTGCTGTTGCCTAAACAGCTATGCTAGTCTTCAGCTAACTGTGTCTTGCATGTTCTGGTAGACTGCATTAATTTATTATCACAGGCAGCCCAGGCTGTTAGTTTTTTCTATCAATTGTATTGAAATACTTGAGTTTCTGCAGATGACACACTTAAAAAAAAAAAATTCTGGGAGTTCCTACTAACCGAAAGATATAAGATCAAAATGAAGGCAAATCTTCTTCAAGGGATGGTCCCTATATGTGTTCCAGACATGGGGATATACATGTGCCCGAGACAGGCATTTTTTTTTTTGCAAACGTCTGTTGGCCCACACACATGTTCAGAACTGAAGATCTAAAAGGTGGCGTGGACTGACGTCTTTCCAGTTCCTTCTTACCCTGCATGATCTGGGTCGGAATCTTCAGTGTCCTCAGCTCTTTTTTTTTACTGCATCATTGCTGTAAGCAAGTATGTATAGTTAGTTATTAAAGTAGTTTTGGTAGAGTTTATAGTATAGTTTTAGCATAGTACTCTAGAGAATTTCACCCCTTTTCTTCCCCACTTGGGAATCCCCCATCAACCCGAAGAGTTAGATTATGTTCTATGTCCTGGGGCTCAAAAACTGTTTACCTGCCTTTTCGGTGAGCAACAAACATCAATGCTATGTCTGCTGGATGAGGCTAACATTTCTTTTAAGTACAGCATCTGGTGCTCTTTCTCACTAGGCAAGGTGGTCTTGCTCTGTACTCCTGACCATAAAAGAGAAAGGTAAGACCACCTGCTTGCTCCTTTTACCACTAATATCCTCAGGGGCTGTCACATGGAGGGTTTATACATCCAGGAACACACGTTGCTATATCCACTGTTGCTTGGTACTCTAACTTCCAAGCAAAGAGTTTCTTTATGGGATTGCTGAAACCTCCTTCCCTGTATTGATTCAACTTCATTCCCTTCCTCTGACATTTGGAGGCCACCATGCCCATGACACAAACTGGAGGCCCTAACTACAGAAAATGCATATTAGAGATTTATGGTGGCTATCTTAGTTTCTGATAACTCCTACCCACAATCCCCCTTCCTGGGTCCTTTTCAGGGACCACTGTCATGACAATACAGTGGAGCCATGGAAGAGGTTCTACCTCAATATTAAGAGAAGGGATTCTATTCTCCTTCTTGATCTCCAAGAAGAATGGGGAATAGAAGCGAATTCTCTTTTTGACAAAGCTGAGTATGTTCACTTGAAAGCTAAAATTCTCTGTGATATCCTTGGTATTGCTAATTTCCTCATTAAAGGAGGGCACATGGTTTGCAGCTCTCTACATGAGACACACATTTTCATATAGACATCCACCTAGCCCCCAAGTGATAACTCTTTAATCAAGACCATTACCAGATCAGGTCCTCCTCTTTGGTCTACCCACAGTACTCAGGTCTTTGCAAAGGTTTTTTCAGTAGTGGCAGCTTCGGAAGGGATTATGATTTTCCCTTACCTCAACCACTGGCTTAAGACTGTCAGTTCCTATGAGGAAGTCCAGCAGACAATCAGTATTCTGCTCGGCTTTGTCTTCCCTGGGTGTCTGCATCAATCATGAAAAATCCATGCTGAACCCCACAAGTTTCATAATTCTATGCGAGAGCATATCTACTTTGAGGTTTCATGAGTGCTCTCATATTTCAGGGCACTCTCAGACCCAGTCAGGACATGAATCAGAACTTGTGTTTCCCTCCTTGGCCACATGGCTTCATGCGTATAAGTAATGATATTCACCAAGTTTCATCTTTGCTGCCTATGAGCCTTGTTTTTCTCTCTGGGCTCACCAGAGACGGTCAACATAAATGACCATTCTGCCCAAATTTTTAGGGTCTCAGTTGGTGGACAAAACCAGAGAAGGATTGGGTGGGCATCCCATTCTTCACACTAACTCTCAAGATAACCATTGTTGCCAATGCCTCCCTCTTGGGTTGGGGTACTCCCATGGGTGATCATACAGCACAAGATATCTGGACCCTGTAAAAGTCCATAATGCATATCATTCAGTGCCTTCTGCTCACTCATCTGAACCCAATGTGGCCAAATATTATTGGACACTATGACAATAGTATTTTATATAAACAAGCAGGGGCTGAGCAAGATCTCTCCCTCTGTGATGGAGGTAATCGCCTGCTAGAATTGGTACTTCAGCCATAGCATAATTCTATCAGCAGCATATTTACCAGGGGTGCAAAATTCTATAGTGGACTATCTGAGCAGACATTTTTCCACAAATCATGCATGGGAGATTCACAGGCTGGTTCTCAATGACGTCTTTGCCCAGTAGGGAATGATGATCTGGGACTTTCTCCCCTTGTCAGTGAACAGGAATCATCCTGGATACTGCTCCAGAGTATTCCAGGGCAACGATTTAATGGGAAATGCATTACAGGTGTCATAGAAGGATTACTTGAGGTACGCCTTCCCTCCCAATCCATTGATACCACAAGTTGTACTGAAGATTCACCAAGACAACTTGAGTCATTCTGATTGTACCCAACTGGTCAAGACATTTCTGATGTACTGCTGAAGTTTTCACTTTAACCACTCAGCTTAACCACATTGTTGGACCTGCTAACACAGCACAGGGTCAGGTTCAAGCACCCCAACCTAGGGTTTCTGCAACTCAGAGTCTGGTATTTGGATGGACATCTGAAATAGAGCGCTCATGTCCAAAAGGGTACAGTCCATCCTTAATCAAAGCAGAGAAGACTCTGAGAAGCTGTTATTCAGCAAAATGGAAGTTTCTCTTCTTGAACTCACCAATATAACTTGTTTCAAGAATCCGCGGAGAAGAAAGACACACTATTTGTTGCTGTAGTAGAGTGATCAAGGGGTCAAGCTGTATCAGTGCAGAGACGTTCAAAATGGATCTCGGGCTGTATTAACCTTTGTTTCCAATTAGCTATTTCCCTGTGGAGGTGGTGAGGGCTCTTTCCACTAGAGGGCGAACTACTTCAGCTTTATCTCAGAGATCCCTCCTAAGGAGATGTAAGGCAGCTCCTTGCATACTTTCATGAGACACTATGCTCTGGTACGGTCATCAGTTGTGGATACAGCTATGGGGACAGCAGTACTACAGGCAGCTGTCACTTCTGCATCCTCTCACCGATCCCTTGTCTGACTGCTTTCTCACGTATGGATCACACACAGGTACCAGCACTCAAAGAAAAAATGGAGATTACCTACCTGTGAGTTCTTCAAGATATGCGGTCCCTATCTATATTTCACTATCCATTCTCTGTCCCAATCCACCTTGTCTCTCGAATATTCTTGGACCAACACAATGACAACACCACTGCATAAACTGTTTGATGTAATTTTTCCTTCTACCTTAACCAGCATATTTTTTTATATCAAGTAATAAGTGCCTATTAAAATGAAGGCTAAGATGCCAATACTCAAAACTTTCATTTTAAGTTATCATAAGGTGGATAGTTAAACTGTTGTCTTAAAAAAAAATGCACACACACGTTCTTGCTTTCTAGGTTATCCATGTTAGCTTATATACTACTGTAAGGTGTTATTTTGTAGGTTACTGGCATCTTCAAGAGCTAGCTGCACTTCTAATTGCCATTGACAAGCTTTCTCCGCCCTGTAGATTACTTAGTATAGAATTGGACAGTGTTTCTGATTCCGACCCACTTGTTGTTTATACAGACTATTTATATACGCTGATAAATGCAATGTTGACCCTTAAATTGGTGAAATGTAAAAAAAAAAAAAAAAAGCTTGTATTAACTAGCTCAAACATTTGAACTTATTCTCGTTTGCTACTTCAGTTTTGTTTTAGTTTTAAGAAGCATGTAAGAATCTGTACTATGTTTTAAAAAATTATACAGCATAATATTTAAGGTTGATACTGCAGGAAAGAGTTAAACCTTTTACAATTGTGGGGCCCTTGAGACACCTCTACAATTGGGCCTGACCAAAATACCTGATCTGCCCAGACTCAATGCAGAAATACGGAGACAAGTCAGTCTGGTGTTGGCATTTCCCCTACTCCCACCAGCTGAGTCCATGTAGATAAATTCTTAGCATCCAAATTTGTACATAAGTTTGTACTCAATTTTTAATTTTCAATTTACTTTAATGTCAGACAATTTAGAGTTGCATTGTGATTGAATATGCAGAAGGCCTCAAGTTCCAACAAGTCAGTAATACTGTGGTAAATGTGTCCTTAGTGGGCAGGCCATCCAACTTTGAAGTGAAAATGAATCTACAAATATTCTTTCTAGGGAAGATACAATAATTAGACTAAGCTTGTATTACACCTTCTCACTCCTCATTGTCTCCAGGGAGGAGTTGTATTAATTATGCCCATAAGAGCTTCTCTACTGCAGAGATCTGTTCCCCAGTGTTTTTTGTCTCTGATCGTACTGGGTTTGAAAGAGCTCTCCGTGGGATAGCCTGGGTACAGCATGCAAAAGTGATAGCACAAAAATAAACACGTAGTAGTTTTATAATGACAAAACAAGGGCTTGCATGAGAGGAAAGCTAAAGTGGGGCATAAATGTACTGCAAAGGAAAAAGTATTTATGATAAAGGAATAGCAAAATCTTAATATTGTTTCTGCTTTTTTAACATTAGGAAAATCAGTCTGATTATAGCTCTTTTGCTGGTGGACTAGTATAGTCATCTCTCATGAATGAAATGTGATTTGCTGCTCTCCCAAATTTCTTTTAAAGGGAAAAAATGTTGAGATTAAGGCCTGATCTACATAGTTTTAGTACTGATGCAACTATTCTGCCTATGGGTGTGACTGTCTTATCCTGAAAAATAGGATGTTTTAAATATGGAAACATCTCCCTCAACTGGGAATTAGACAAGCTGCAGATCAGTTGGCGATGGCATAAGCCTGTTGTGATGTCACTTAGTCCTTTGGTAATAAACAGGGCAGCCCAGAACCGATATTCATGAACTTTATTAAGTATTTCAAAACAAATCAGGTGAGTAAAAACAAGTGTTACCCAATAAACCATGATTTATAGGCAACCTGGAGATGCAATATTTTACATTTAATCTGTTGGGGGCAGAAAAATCCAGTTACAGGCAATCAGAGGACTGTCTTGAAGGGTCTTTTTTAGGAATGTGACTAGTAACCGTACATGAAGCTGACTTGAGGGGTTATGTAGGGCACATTGCTAAATATCTGTGCATGTTTTGGGACTAGAACAAAGCAGGACCTACATCAAATTAATTCATACTCATTTCTGCTTCAGTAGTTAGGTCTGGGGTGATGCAGTGTGTCCAAACAATAAACCAGGCTACAGCAAAAAACAGCTGTAACTTAGGGGCCTGTGCCATTCTTGTTCATGTGACTTGTATATGTCATTCTTGTTCGGGGGAGGGATTGTTCAGTGGTTTGAGCATTGGCCTGCTGAACCCAGGGTTGTGAGTTCAATTCTTGAGGGGGCCATTTAGAGATCCTGGGATTTAGCAGGGGGTTGGACTAGATGACCTCCTGAGGTCCCTTCCAACACTGATATTCTATGATTTTTAGCTAAATACTGACATGATGAAGGACTTTAAAACAACCACAGTATAGTTCACTTTTTCTTAAATATACTGCGATGTGAATTGCATTGGTTCGATGGTTGTATTAAGATTACATTTGTTTTATTCTTTGTTATAGACTTAGACTTTGTGGAGCTTTGTAATGTTGGTGGACCTTGAAGCTTATCGTTTCCACTTGCTCCAAGTATGCGTGTTGGGCAATGTGGTGAAGTAAACTGTAACTATTATCTTATAATGCAGTGTACCTGGCTCTGTATGATGGATAGAAGAAAATTGAAATTCTGCTGCATTATTTTGGTTATTAATCAGTTAAGATATTTACTTTTTCTGGTTAAATAACACTGTTGCACAAGAAATAGTAATATTTCTTAATCACCTTGGTCAACCATCATTTGCTAATTTGTTTCTCTTGCATTATCTTAGAAGTTATTCAAATGCTCATGAGTATTTCTGGATTGACAGTCCAAAACCGAAAATCCTGCTTGTTCACAAAAGCAGGGAAAGCCCACGTGGCAGTATACAAGCTTTCCCACAAAACTTTGCCAGTGGGTCTCAGCTCTTAGCAAGAAAGAGCACCTCTGAAGTCAAAAGTAGTTATTCCCTGCCTATTGAACCATTGGCAGGTGCCTGTCTCAGCACTTGTGAAATTGGTCTGTTTTGCTTGCTGCCACTTGAATGTACCTGACCCAAAGAAGAGCTCTGCGTAAGCTGGAAAGCTTGTGTGTCTCACCAACAGAAGTTGGTCCAATAAAAAATTACCACATCCTCCTTAACTCACTAGCAACCAAGAGGGACCACTAGGAATGACCTTGTCTCACTGCAAACTAGATACTATCACCTAAAGCCACTGAACAGCAGTCAGGTGGTTTTGACTTTCTGTTAAGCTGGGCCAGGTTTGATCTGGTGAACTAGTTTAATGGTTTATTAAGGTCAGTAATGTTCTGAAACATTAGCCCTTCTTACACCAGAACCGTTTGGAAGACAACTTGACTCTTGCTAGCTCCCTAGTATACGCAACCATGGTAACTGTCTTCAGATGGAGAATTCACACATTTTACTATAGGAAAAAAAATAACACAACTGGGTATTCTTTACTGAAGGAATGTGTTGTCAGCCACATGGGACATGTATTGATTAAACAGTGTCTAGGAATTTCTTTCCCAACACATACCTTTGCATAGCAGAAGGCTATACAAAATTTAGTAATTTATGAATGAGAGAACAAAAGTTAAGTTCTCTGCTTGAAGTCAGATCTGCATACCAAAATGTCTTTATCTTTTCCTGTTCGCTCCTATCTTACCAGACATTGAGCTGCCTTCAAGATATGTTTTGGTTCAGAAAGCCTCATCAGATTACAAGGCAAGTCAATTAACATGCTCAAATAAATAAAGTGTATTTAAAAACATTACACTCACCTGAAAGTTGCTGTTGGGAATATAACTTTAAAAGTCACCTTTCCTCTCAAATCCACTACTACTTGTTTTGAGCTTTTAATTTAAAGAAAAACTAAAATGGAACCTTCAAACAGATCTTAATGCGTCTGTTAATTAAAAAGCAAGATAAGACCTCTATGATACTACTTAAGAGTGTTGGAAGTAGGTAATGAATACAGCAGCAAGAACTTAATTGTGGTTGCTCCTTACAAGTCTGCTTCTATCTGCTGTCCTTAGCATTTTCACTTTTGGCTTCCAGTTTTTTTCTAATAGTTTTTCCTCCTTCAAGCTGCAATGGAAGCCATCTGATGACAAAATCCTGACTTATTCCCCTGATCTGAGAGCCCCATGGCTTGGAGGGAAGGAGTTAAACAGCATTTCATGAGGAAAAATGGTTGCTGCAATCCTATACCCTGAGAAACTTGATGGATTAGGATAAGATTTTGGGAGATCACTTAAGTATCCAGACTCCTGGAAGGGAATCAATGTGAAAAAATTGCAGAGGGCTTTAACGCAGTTCACATATGAGGTTGGCTGAGGAACTGTTGTCTGTGCTGCATTTTAAAGTTCCCCTGTTGTGTTCATGTATGCAATAACTTCTTCAATCCTGTTCTATAAAGCAGTGGTCTCTGTAAAGGCTGTCAAGGCCTAGAGACTTTCTGTATCAAACTTACTCCAAATCTTTAAAAAAGTACAATAGACTTGCAAGAATTCACTAGTCATTCAAAGGTTTTTATTACTGGTGTATTTAATTTGTGAGTTAATACATGCTTCTGAAAGATTACTTTTGTTGTTACATTCTTTCATGTTACCAAGAAATATAAAATGCAAAATTTCTCCCACCTTTTCCTTTCATCGACGTTTCCCTGGTAACTCATTATGTAAATTGTTTGCAATATTTGTCCTTCACATGCCATATTTGAAAACTCTCGCATGTTGAGTGCAAACGCTAAATTCTTTTTTCTCATTTTTTGGAATATATGCCTACTCTAATTTTGTATCATTATAGAAAAAGTAATCTCTTTTTCTTTCAGTCCTTTCACAAATTGCTAAAATACTGTGTAGTCGCAAGTTTGACAGCAAGTGAATGTTCCATATCCACACACAGGGAAACCAGATTAAGTATTTGTTTTCTGGCTAATTTTTATGTGAGTTGATGATTTCATTACTACTGCTTCTCCAGTCTGCTACCGATTTGTAAAGGGAGGAAATTTTTCTAATTTGCTATGAGCATTGTGACTGCCACCAAAAGGTATATCAGGGTATAATAGTACCTGTAGTTACTGACAGTCCTAGTAAAATCACTAAAAGACAATTGGATAGTATGTGTTTTATGGTCTTAGATTTTTTTTTTAACTCAGAGTTTCTGCATGGTTGGCTGTTCCCATCAAAGATTTTCTCGAGTATGAGAATTGCATCTAGAATGGCATCTTATCTGACAGTGACCAGTACCAGAGGCTTCCCATGTGGGTGTAAAACCCCCACAGAAGGCAGATGTGGGAGTAATCTTCCCACCTTATGTCTCATCTTTGTCTCTAATAGAGATAATTTAAGCCCTGAAGCTTATGTTTTAATATCCCTTTCAGAATCGTTATTGTACCTTTGGATATTTTTGTAACTATAAAAACTGCAGTCTCCTCTTTAGAGTTCATAGCCTTAACTTCCTGTGGGAATGGGTTCAACAGTCTACTTGCTGGAGTTTCCTTTTATCAGTTTTGAATGTCAGCTTTTAATTTGGTACTGAGTGTCCCCTTTTCTCTTATGACTCAAGGAGAATAAAAGCTCCATATCTACCTTTTCTATACCATTTATATGCTTTTATCGTGTCCTCTTATTTATGTCCTTGCAAGGGAATGTATTGTTCCTTTTGTTTTCACTTGTGAGAGATGACTTTAATACGTACAGTTCTTCAGTCCTAAAAGCAGAAGTTTTTTGCCTTCCTTGTTGAATTACCTTTTGCAGGTTTCCTATTTTTCATTCAAGTATGCTTGTATATGGAATCCATTGTACATAAAATTCTACCCATTAGATGATCTTTTCCTATTTATCGGATATTTAAGAATTCAGATGAAATGTTCTATATGTCCATACTGTGGCTAATTTGCAAATACTGGAAGAATGGGTAATTAATCTTTTTAAAACTCCTGTATAATACATGAAGTTATCAAACAAACGTTCTGTAGCGTTAGCCTTCAATCCTTCTGAAGCAGTATTTCCTCTAGGGTAATTGTGGTCTATGATTTGTGCTAAGGGCATAGTTTCACTAGCATCAAGCTAGTAAAAGTATATGAAAAATGCTTCTGTTCTTTCCCGAAGTTTTTATTTCTGTGATTAGTCTGAGAACTCAGTGTGTACACTGGAAAGCTAGTAAAATAAACAAAGTTCAGTACTGTGGCAAGATGCAATATATGCTCTGTTAAACTCTTGTTTCAGTTCTGTAGCAGTTCTAATAGAAGAAAAACACAACGTCTCCCAACTTAGTAATTGACTTTTTAGCTACTCTTTCAATTACCCTACAAATAGATTTCGAAGTCAATGAACTGTAGTTCTGAATATTGAAAATCCCCAATAATGAGCTGATACTTCCCATGTGATTTACTGGGAGATCCACATAACTTCTTTTAAATCCCCTGGTGTGGTACATAGCCTCTCAAGCTCTGCAGCAACACTCCAGCATGTGCCAGGGTGTGGTATAGCTCCCGTGGTGCCTTGCTGACTCACGGAGTGAGGGAGCTGGGTGAGAGGTAACTTGTTCAGCACTGGAAGCGGCTTTGAAATCTTTTAACATGATCTGTGACCAGCTATACTACTTTGCCAGCTTGCAGAAGCACATGGAGTAATAAACTGCTTGTGCATCCCATCTCAGACTAGCTCTGTGAAACAGCAGGGCTTGAACAGACTGTCACAATGTGATACCACCGCACACGTCACGTTGTAGCATGGGTGCTTTTGGCAATATGTGATTTAGGGGGATCTGAAGTAGAGAGTGAGAGAACTTGAAATGATCTCTATACTGAGAGCTTTATCCTCTTGACACTTGTGTGGCAAACAAATGCATATACTTCATTACAAATTGATTTCACCTTCAAATATAATTTATGCTATGTAACTTATAATCACCTGAGTAAACAAAGTGATCTTGTGCAGATACAGTTGGATATTAACTAAGCGATTGAATTTCTTTGATCCACAGCAGCTTCTAGTTAGCCCCAGTAAAAATAAGTGTGTTAATGATGCTTTATAATCTTGGTTGCTTGTTCTTAGTGGTTAATGGCCTGTGTCATGACCTAATTTAATCTGTATTTTAATATGGATTTACTGTATTCCCTCCTGTATTTGCCATACCATGCTTCCTGTTGAATCGGAAATAGAAACTGAGTTCTGTTGGTAAATAGCACATGAAAGAAAATACTTGTTTTATTGTCACTGCATTTATGATTGGAAGAAATCCTTATAAAATAAAACCTATTTCCTGTGCTGCACTGGAGTTGAATTGGTGTCTGCGTTTGTCTGGTTCAGCATGTTAGGATGAACTGCTCGTAATGACCTTCATGGCCACAAGCAATAAAGGGTGTTGCAAATTGAGCCAAGAACACTTCATGCCACCTGGCCAGGGAGTTACAAGAATATCCTGATTTTAAACATTCTGGTTCACCAAAGAACATCATGTAAGGTCTTAAATGAAAGTCAGGAGCGGGCTGGTCATTAATATTGATGTGAAATGTACATACAGATACTATGTAAGGTGGTAAGTATGTATACTAGAAACATGTTCTTAGATTCTGTGTCACAGCACAAGTGGAGAAACGGGTTTCCTGTCACACAAGATATTGATTCACCTGTCTCTCTGTTACCTTACAATGTTTATTTACATGCTAACACAGCGGAGGCACACTTACATGTGACGTCAACAAGGAAGAGCACACAGCAAGCAGGGATAGAGAGAGTTTTACTGTACTATATTTGGGGAACAAAAGACACCCTGTCTCCTGCATCTAGGAAGTAAATGAGCAGTGCATTTATGTTCATGAAAATGACTTCACAAAACCCGCCAGAGGACATTATATGGTGGGATAAACTTCTTTGTACAGTAGGTTAGCCTGCTAAGGTAAGTTTTTTTAGTCTCTAGAAAATGTTGTGACTTTGTTTTATATGTAACCTTTTGTTTCTGTTTCTCTTACTCCCTCTCTCTTGAATCTCCAATCTTTGATATTAAACATATTGTTTTTCACGGTACAAATATATCTCAGTGCCATGGTATTAAGCAAGGAGTTGACCCTGAGTTGACTCAGACAAGCTTGTGTGTGCCCTGTGCCCTTGGACAGCAAACCTGGTATTCCTGAGTGTTCAGTAGATAAGGGCCTGGACACTACCAGGGAATGCTTTAAAGGGACTTGGGGACTGGGGCATGCCTATTGTCAATCTGCAAGGCAAGGTAAGGGCTGGCATAGCACAGAGAAGAGAGCTTGGGTGGCTATTGGGCTGCTGTTGGTGTCAGTGCACCACCCAGTTAAACACAATCAAGTTTTCCTCACAGTGGAGGCATGGGGAGTAGCAAGGTGACTTACCATTCTGGGTACCTCGCGAACCATCACACAAGTCTTTCACCTTCCCAAAGAAAGGCACTAGGAGGGCTGCTGTGAATGATAAATGAGTCTCTAGGAAAATACATCCAGTAGTTCCATTTACTCAAATATCACTGACACACACCTTGCTAAGAGGAAAGTTATCCCTCTGTCCCCGTTCTGAGAAGCCATTTCTTCTCCTGTAGATGGGTAAGCTTAATGTAATTGGATACCAGTGGACAGTCTCTGACTTTTCTGAATTGTGATCTAGTCTTATGATCTAGTAAACTGCTCATTGTGATTGTTTGCCAAACTATCCAGTTCTCTAAAAAAAATTTTAAATCTCTAGACTGTCCATTTTGAAGCTTCTAAATTAAAATTTTTTTTTTATAATTCATTGTGTTAAACTGTGTATATTGGCCCATATTCTGTTACCTGTCACCAGAAGTAATAAAAAGAACCACTTGGGTGTATGTTGCAAAGTGCAGTGTTAGTCTGATGTGCACTCAAGTTTTAATTTTATCATGTGCATATGGTACTAAGTTTAAGTAATCAGATTGAAAATTTTCCCACTTAGAGAGCAGTGTGGTGGGAAATTTTGTGGGCTGGAACAGACTGGAAACACAAACTTCCTGGATATCTCTTCTTGAGAGAATTTCCTTTTGACTTAACATCTGTTTCTCTCTATCTCCAGATTAACCTTTAACATATTTGTTTTAAAGTTAACTCTTAATTACACATAGGGAAAACGGGACTGTCTTACAGTTACAAACATGTAGATTTTCTGTGCATGTTTCCAACAGAAGTGTGAAATTACTGTATACTGGGTATTATCCAACCAGGATATAGAAGATGATAATTTGATGCACTATAAAATATGTGGCACATGTTTTTCACTCCTACTGTAGACTGGACTGCATATAATGCTAACAGTGCTCTAAATTAGAAAACATTTGTTTAAATGTAAATTTTCTGTTTTCCAGATTATCATTCGGCAAGAATTTGAAATCAGACTTGTGCTTGTTTATAAATTTGGACAACAGTGCCACATATGAAAGTTCCAAGCCTGGACATGCTGCAGAGATTGTCTGCCTTATGCCTATAGGTTATCTTCAGGGCTAATGAAAGCAATGTGCTTTCTGAGCATGTTTAGTAACGCAAATGTCCTAGAAGTATTTTCAAACAAATATTTGTGACAATATTTTGACTTAACTAAGGCTGTGGAGAAGTATGGAAGGCTTTCATTAGTTTTAAACATATGCATCGTCTAAGTTGTAACTGCAAGTACTGGCTTAGTTACTTGTGACAGAAAACTACATTTTAATCCCCGCTGTTCCACCTTTAGATCATACTCATTTGCTCATTATGGTAATTGGTACATTCATTCAAATATTAGTACAAAGACATCTGTCTCTAACAGGTATTAGATCATACCTAATATCCCTAGCCATATCCACTCTGCAGTGTAAGCCCAGGGTTAGTAGAACTCGAGTTAGGAGAACCTGGATTTAAGCTAGAGTGTGACTGTCTCCATGCATATGTAACAACAGGTTAGGAACTGTTGAACCCTGGATCCCAACTTGTGCCTCCATTGTCTACACTGCATTATGTGGCCACCCATATCCCAGACTTATTAACTCCCTCCCAAAATGTGGCAGCTCTATCCCTTTGTGATGCAATGTGGGAAAACTTGACTGTCCAGCAAACTTGACTGTCCAGAGGAGAAAAGTCAGCCCATGGGGTTATGGTATACTTTAGGCAGACTCCCAGAGCACGACTCTGATGAGGCTGCATCTACGCTGCAGAGCAATAGTGCTTGACCCTGGGTCCTGGCTTGACTCAGTTTTGGACCTTTCATCCCCATAGCGTCCCGAGATCCTGCATCTGAGCCTTGGGTTGGTGCAGTTAGTGTGTAGATGGATGGGAGGGTTAGGCTTGAGTCTGAGTTGGAACCCTGGGCTTATTTTGCAGTGTAGACATACCCTGCTTGTCTGAAAGCCAGCTGGGCTTTCAGATGTCACAGCATGCATCAGTGGTGCTCATCTGGGAACTCCTTGCCTATGTAAGACTGGTTGGGGGCCAACGGAAAATAAGACAAGGTGACAGTCGTGTAAATTCCCTTCTCCCTCCCAGTGTACTGCTTTCACAGTGCTGATCTGTTCTGTCAGCAAGTTTGTGGCCCTATGAGTCACTTTTAAACTCCCCAAATTTAGCTGTCACAATAGGAACTTCTCAATATTAAAATGTTAATTTTTATGAAGGTGAGTAGGGCACAGACTGGTACTGAAAGCTGTCTAGATTCTGAGAGGCCAGTCAAAATAATCTTGTTTGAAGGACATCTATTAAAAATTAGAAAATATGTTTAGTTTCTCTTTATCAGCCTTTTACTAGGACCTACATATTCAGAGTGAAAGGCTATACTTATGGCCCTACCAAATTCACAGCCAAGAAAAATGTGTCACAGACCATGAAATCTGATCTCCTGCTGTGAAATCAAGGCCTTTGTGTGCTTTTACCCCAGTGGTCTGCAACCTTTTCATCTGGTGGGCGCCAGACAAAGGACCATAGCAGCGGTGGAGCATCCACTGAAATGCCACTGAATTTCTGCGGCATTTCGGCGGGTACGCCTCTCAATGATGTCATGTGTCGGCGGCAAGCAGCATCATCGAGAGGCGTCGCCGCCGAAATGCCGCAGAAATTCAGCAGCATTTTGGTGGATGCTCCACCGCTGGCCAGGATGTGGGCATATTTAGATGCTCCCATGGCGCCCGCGGGCACCATGTTGGGGACTCCTGTTTTACCCTATATAGATTTCACCAAGAGACCAGTGTTTTTGAAACTGGGGGTCCTGACCCAAAAGGGAGTTGCGGGTGTGGAGGGTAGGGGTCACAAGCTTATTTTAGGGAGCTGCAATATTGTCTCCTTTACTTCTGTGCTGCTTTCAGAGCTGGGCAGCCAGAAAGCAGCGACTGTTGGCCGGGCACCCAGGTCGAATGGCAGTGCCCCACTCCCAGCAGTGCAGAAGTAAGGGTGGCAGTACTATATCATGCTACCCTTAATTCTGTGCTGCTTCCTTCAGAGCTGGGCAGTTGGAGAGTGGCAGCTGCAGATTGAGGGCCCAGCTCTGCAGGCAGCAACGTGGAAATATGGGTGGTAATACTATCCCATGCTGTCCTTACTTCTGCACTGCTGCTGCCGGCAGCTCTGCCTTGAGAGCTGGGCTCCCAGCCAGCAGCTGCCCAGCTCTGAAGGCAGCGCCACCACTAGTACCCACGCAGAACTAAGGGTAGCAGTACCACAACCTCCTCCCACCCCACAATAATCTTGCAACTTGCCCACAACTCCTTTTTGGGTCAGGACCCCTACAATAACACCATGAATTTTCAGATTTAAATAGCTGAAATCATAACAGTTATTATTATTTTTTTTTTTTTTAAAAACCCTATGGCTGTGAAATTAACCAAAATGGACCATGAATTTGGTAGGGCCCTAGTTATACTGCATGAACTGACAATATTTTCCCTGTGCTACTTCAGGTTGTTCAGAGACGTGCTAAGCAGGATAGTGAATATCAGGCATTAATACTCCTGCACTGAATTGTGCAAGACTGCTTCCTCTGTTATACTTTTTTGAAGACCAGTCTAAAAAGAAATCTGAGAGTAAACAAAAGTTAGTTCTCTTAAGGTAAGAATGTAAAGCTTGTGCTAGTGGAAAGTAGCTTTAAAATTGAAAGATAAATTGCATGAATGGTAAAAATATGCAGTTGTGATGTTTTTACTAAATATTTGTAATTTTGTATATCAAAATTCTTTACAAATTACTGCATTAACATCTTAATTTGTAGAATAAAAAACTGTTTACCAATATCATCTATTGACACACTTTCTTGAGTGACCAGTGACTGATGCTGACCCTCATTCAATCTTTTTTATGACTTCCTTAGATTTTCAGGGAGAGCTCTGCATTTTCTGTCTGGGAAGCACTTATGACATTCTGAGTGTTACTGGAGAAACAAAAATGCTATTAAGGCTGAAGTTAGCATGTGCTGAACTGCTTTTATCTTCCCCTTTCTATAACAAAACTTCCTTGATTTTGATAAAATATTGAAGGAAGCGATCTCCAAAAACTCAGCTTTGCAATAGAATAGGTTTTGAGTTCTGTTACAAGGAGCTGCTTAGGTTACTATCGCTAGAATTTTGCTGTACAATTTCTGACCATCAGTGGGAGAGCTTGTGGAGTATGTCTACTTTGAAGTGTAAGCTCAGGGTTCAAAATCAGGCTCAAGCCTAACCCCCCTTCTGTCTACACAGACATCACACTAGCCCAAGGCTCGGTCCCAGGACCTCACTGGATTGGAAGGACTGAGCCTGAGTCAAGCCAGTACCTAGGGTTCAAGCCCTGTTGATTTTCAGTGTAAATGTAGCCTCATAGAAGTGTCAGACTGAAAGGAACCTCGGGAGGTCTTCTATTCCAGTCCTCTGCACTCAAGGCAGAACTAAGTATTATCATGACAGGTGTTTATCTAACCTGCTTTTAAAAACCTCCTCTGGCAGAGAGTCCACAACCTCATTAGGCAATTTGTTGCAGTATTTAACTACCCTGACAGGAAGTTTTTTCCTAATGTCCAACCTAAACCCCCCTTGCTGCAATGTAACCTCCTTGTCCTATCCTCAGAGGTTAAGGAGAACAATTTTTCACCCTCCTTCTTTGTAATAACCTTTTATATATTTGAAAACGGTCTTCCAACCAATTATCCACCCACCTCATAGTAGCTTCATCTATGTTGTATTTCCATAGCTCATTTTATGAGAAGGTCGTGTCAGACCATATCAAAAGCCTTACAAAAGTTAAGATATCACATCTACCACTTTCCCCCACCCCCTCACCATTCACAAGGCTTGTTACACTGTCAAAGAAAGCTCTTAAGTTGATTTGACACAATTTGTTTTTGACAAATCCATGCTGACTGTTACTTATCAGCTTATTATCCTCTAGGTGTTCGCAGGTGGATTGCTTAATTATTTGCTCCATTATCTTTCTGGGTGCTAAAGTTAAGGTAGCTGGTCTATAATTGCACAGGTTGTCCTTTTTATAAATGGGCACTATATTTCCCCTTTTCCAGTCCTCTGGAATCTCTCATGTCTCCCATGAGTTTTAGAAGATAATCGCTAATGTCTCAGAGATCTCCTCAGTCAGCTCCTTGAGTATTATAGGATGTATTTCATCAGGCCCTGGTGACTTGAAGGCATCTAATTTGTCTAAGTAATTTTTTACTTGTTCTAAAATCTCTATTTTAGCCTCTAATCCTATCTCCTTTTCATTGGCATTTACTATGTTAGATGGCCAATTGCTGCAAAACTTTTGGGTGAAAACTGAACAAAAAATAAGTCATCTTGCACTTTTGCTGTTTCCACACTTTCTGTCCCCCCCCCCCCCCATTGAGTAATGGGCGTACCCTGTGCTTGGTCTTCGTTTTGCTTCTAATGTATTTGTAGAACGTTTTCTTGTTGCCCTTTATGTCTCTATCTAGTTTGATCTCATTTTGTGCTTTGGCCTTTCCAGTTTTGTTCCTACATGCTTTTGATGTTTTGTTCGTATTCATCCTTTGTAATTTGACTAGTTTACACTTTTTGTAGGACTTTTTCTTGAGTTTCAGATAACTGAAAATTTCCTGCTTAAGCCAGGGTGGTCTCTTGCCATACTTTCTATCTTTCCTACACAGTGGGATAGTTTGCTCTTGTGGCCTTCATAATGTCTCTTTGAAAAACCGCCAACTCTCTTGAACTGTTTTTCCTCTTAGACTTGCTTCCAAGTCTCTGATGCCAATCTTATCTACCAACTGCTGAGTTTGCTAAAGTCTGCCTATCTTGAAATCCATTGTCTTTACTGTGCTATTTTCTCTCTCCTACCATTCCTTAGAATCATAAATTACATGATCACTTTCTCCTAAGCTGCCTTCCACTTTCAAATCCTCAACCAGGTCCTTCGTATTTGTCAAAATCAAATCTAGAACAGCCTCTCCTCTAGTAGCTTTCTCCGCCTTCTGAAATAAAAAAAATAGTCTCCAATACATTCCATGAACTTGTTGGCTAATCTGTGACCTACTGTGTTGTTTTTTCTCAGCAGAAGTCTGCATAGTTGAAGTCCCCCATCACTACCAAGTCCTGTGCTTTGGATGATTTTGTTAGTTTAAAAAAAGCCTCATCCACCTCTTCTTGCTTAGGTGGTATGTGGTAGACCCCTACCATGACGTCACCCTTGCGTTTTTTTTACACCTTTTATCCTTCCCAGAGACTTACAACATCTCAGCCTCAGTCCAAGTGTATACATTTTTCATATAGAAGACAACCCCAACTCTCTTCCCCTTGCCTATCCTTTCTGAGCAAGCTGTACCCTTCTATACCAATATTCCAGTCATGCTCTTCAAGTCTCTGTGATGGCAACTGTGTCATAGTTGTGTTTATTCACCAGCATTTCTGGACTTGTGTTCTGGGAGTCCACCAGAAGAATCCCATGAGATGACTTTCTGTCCTCTGAGGGACTGAACAGCTGTTTATTTCCTGCATTTAAAAAGAAATGGCAAAATACTTTTTTTTGGTGTCAATGTATTGGTTGACTTTACAGGTGGATGAACTCTTTTTTTATCTTTTATCTTTTCACTACTGGGCAATCGTTATGGTTCAGAGATGGTAAGTATAACTGATATGAAGTTGTTCCACATTTCACCAAAGCAACCGGGTAGTCAAGTTTTCCCACACTGCACTATGAACAAAGGGATAGAGCAGCCACATTTTGGGAGGGTGCTAGAAAGTCTGGGGTACGAGTGATTGGACTTGGAGCCCACAGAACACTGGATAGACACGGTAGCCCCAAATTGGAACCCAGGATTCAACAGTTCCTAGCCTGGGGTTACAAATGAGAGTAGATGGCCACACGCTCGCTCAACAAATCAGCATCTGTTAACTCAAACTCTGCTGACCCTGGGCTTACATTATAGTGTAGACATACTCATGTAGCACAGAAATCCATACTACTTAATAATGCATTTAAAATCTCATTCTAGAACAACATGGGAATAAATCAGTTTAATCTCAAACAAAAATCTTTATAAAAACTCTTCACTTTCTGAACCTCTGAGAATAAGCATTTCTGCTTGGCCAGTTTTTATTCAGTAATGTGACTTGCAACACAGATGCATGTGAGTCTCATCCCTGAAGTAAGGTTATAATTAGGAATGTGTAAATCGGCTCATTAATATTAACAGCCCTGTAGAGAGCAGAAGATTTGTTTTGATGCAGTGTGGAACAGTATGTTAGTATCCAGTGATGTTTACAGTCTCTGAACCATAAGTTATTGCCTGGTAGTGAAAAGTTAAAATTGGCTGAGTTCATCCACCTGTAAATTCAACCAATGTGTTTTGACAGCAATGTGTTTTGCTTTTTGCTTTTTTTTTTTTTTGCTGCAGGAAATGCCAAACAGCTGTTCAGTCCCCTTGTGTATATTGTAAGAAATCAGACTTGGGGCATGCCTGCAGAATTTTGCTCTTTATAAAAGGATACAGCTTGCTCAAGATGGAGAGGTGCCTAATTCTGCATGATACACGAAGTGTTTTTCATGCCCCCCCAACTAATGGTTTGTTTGCTTCTACCATTGAAAAACAGCATAAAGGTCCCAGGGAGGAAGAAGATAAGTAAACTAAAGGCATGGAAGAAAAGTACTATTTGAGATCCCTTGGTACACCAATAAAACTGTAAAGCCCTGAAATTGTGGGAGAATGGAAAGAAAAACACTTTCTCTCTTGCAGCAGATGCGGTGAGGGACTGGAGCTTTAAATAGATCAGATATCTATTTGAGATTGGTATGGAAATTAAAGCCATCAAGCAGGATCTACATAGCATGGAAAGAACTCTGGTAGACATGCAGGCATTCTCTCCCACTTCCTAATAGCTGGCTACGGAAGTAGGTGGCTATCCTTGATGCAGGGGATGTAACAGTCTCCCCAGAATGTTTCAGTTAGGTGTTTGGTTAGTAGCTTAATGGCAAACTGCTTTGGACCTAGTATTCTTAGCTCATGATTATGTGACAGGTTTGCAGATTCAGCTCTACGACACTGCAATTTATTGTAATCTTGACTACCCAGCCCACAGTGTACTCCAGCCCATGAGCACCTGGCCGTGTCCAGCTCTTCTGTCAGGCCTGGTCTGTGCTACAGAGTTAGGTTGACTCAAGGCAGCTTACATCGGACTAACTATGGAAGTGACTACACTTAAATTTCACTCACACCAAAAGCAGCAGAGTCCTGTGGCACCTTATAGACTAATAGACGTATTGGAGCATGAGCTTTCGTGGGTGAAAGCTCATATTGCAATATGTCTGTTAGTCTGTAAGGTGCCACAGGACTCTTTGCTGCTTTTACAGAGCCAGACTAACACAGCTACAGCTCTGATACTCACACCAAAGTAACTGCCCCAGTATGCTGGCTTAACTCCACGCCCCTGAGCTGCGTAGAGTGAAGGCTGATGTAGTTAATTTGATGCAATAATAGAATTGCACTATAGGAAGGAGGAATTGAATTTAATAAGACTCTCACATCATTCATATTCTGCCAGGGATATTCACTTGGTGTTCCAGTAAGTCTCTGCCATTTCTGGGTGCTATGATCATAACATCAGTGAATCTTGTGAGACTTAATGGTGGCATTATTGGATTTTTCCACAACTAAAATTCTGGGATACTCATAAGCAGTTAACAAAGTGTCCATTATTCTGTTGTATAACAAAATCTAGAAATGTAGTTGTATGTGATAGACTAGAGGAAGCTTTAAGTGTTGATTTTTAATGGGTTTTGGTGTCTTGTATTTGTGTCAGACTCCAGAGCAAAGTACACTTTTTTTCTGTCTTCTGTGATTTTCCTTTGAAAATAAATTTATGTAATCTCTAGTAAACAAATGCCGTTATGGTTCTGCTGCATTCACACATATGACTGTATGCCAGAAACAATCCCCAGGATCTTTTCCTAGCCTCCAAATGATGAACAAATGTGAACCAGGACTTTGAGGCTTTCCTTCAAGATCCCCCTTACACATTTACAGATGTGGTGAGCACATACTTCCCCATGCTGCGGATGGTTGCAAATCACTGCATCACTTTCAGAGAAGGAAGAAAATCCCCTTGGTTTCAGTGTGTATTGAGCAGTATGTTTAGTCCAATTTTTCTCAAGTTAAATTTCAGGTGGAAATACTTTAGGATCCTGAGTGCTCTTATTTGTGAATGTTACATTACAAAACAAATTTTACTAAATCACATGAATCAGAGCATTAATTTGTTACAGGTAAAAAAAAAAAAAAAAAGTCACATATGACCCAAGTTGTAGACTTAGATTCTTAAGTGCTGAGTCCTCTCTCTTTTTGAGGAAGACTGCAGAAGTAATTTCTGTCAGTAGCTCTATGTATTGTCTGTTATCGTATAGGGCAATGGGCAAATGTTAGTAAACATAAAGGTTGGATTCAAAAGGATTTTGCATGTTTTTGAGAGTTATGGCTGAATAGCTGAAATTAGTGGAAATTAGTATTCAGGGAAGCAATTGATTGATTTGTATTGTAAGTTGATTCTTTTGTTAAAGATCACTAGTTGTATGAACAAAGTTGAAATAATTCTAAAAATATGGAAAGTGTCCTTTAACCCAGAAGCTTCGCCAAAACAAAGTGCAACGATGTCCTAACTTCTCACTTTTCACCAACAAAAAAGTACATTGTCATGTTAACTTAAACGCCAACCTTAAATATTGTAGAAACCAGCTTTTGCAAAATGTGACTAAAGATTTCCATTAAATATGTCTTAAAACTATGGAAACATTTCATTCCCCTGAAGTGCTCGAATCAAACTCTACTTCATTATGCATGAGAATCAAATGTTGTAGAAACTGACCATAAGAAAATGAGTTGTCAGTTGATTTTCTCCCTAATGGGCTCCTGATGTTCCATGTTCCTTTATACCTAGGTTCTTTCTCATCTCTTAAGCCGGGGATCTCCTCCCTTTTAACAAACCAACCCATGGGGTTCGCAGTGTAGTGCCAGGAAGCAGACCTGCTCAGAGAATTGACTGCCTCTCTAACTCCCCAGTGCTTTGCCTCCACTTAAAGCTAGCAGTTTCTTATTCTCCTTTCTCTTTAGACAGGAACTTATTTCCATTATGTTTTGGTTTTATTTTTCCTTCAGCTTGTTGCACCTGGTAGAGAGAGAATGCTTGAGTACAAAATCCTCAAATAAATAAAATAAATGGTTGGGGGGACACAGCAATGTAACATACCCAACTAAAATCAAAGGGTTCCTGCTCACAACCCCTCTGAGCAATATTGCATTGCCTCCCTAATGTGTCAGGCAAGCCTTGAGCTGCTTAGGGTGGAAATTCAGCCTCAGGAACTTGGCATTTTGGACAAAGCAAACCAGATGGCTTTCCCTTTTTTGAACTGGGGTGTGAAATAATGGTGCCCAGGAGCCTCCAAGAGGCTACTAAATCAATTGGTATGAAAAACCCACAGCACAGGATCCCCCACTCCTTTCAGGTTGCCTCAGTAATCAGATATTTTCTCCCCTGTTCTTGTGGTAAGTTTCTTGAACTCTTGCCTCATTGGTGGTTTTGATGGAGTCCTCTATCGAAGGGCTGGTCTAACACTGAAACTACAGTTGACACCAAACCAACCACTCGGGTGGCTCCGATTCCCACTGTTTTGAACCAGTTGCCGTTACTTCGGGGAAGCTTGAGGGTTCTGTTTACTAAGTCTGTTCTTAGCTCGCTCAAAGATGGGTTTGTGCTGTGTGGCAGTTGAGCCTCTTTCCTTTGCCTCCCTCAAGCATGGCCTAGTCAATCCTCAGTTCTATGTTCAGGCTTGTTTTTGTGAGATGCGGTAGAGCCATCTAGTCCCTACTGCTAGCCGAGCAATGTCAGTAGAGTTGGGTGAAATGTTTTGAATTAATTTATTCATGGAAAATTGTGTGTTTGGGTCAATAGAAACTATTCAGAATAGTTTGATCAAAACAAAAAGGAGATTGTTTAGGATGGGTAGATTGTTTGCGATATAAAACAGGAAGAGGTGCTTGGGGGTCTTACAACTCTTAGCCCACTGGCTAGCATCTTCATTTGGGAGAACCACTGTGTATAGTAACAGGAGTGGGGGCATGAACTTGGATCTCCCTCCTCTCATGAGAATGCCCTGACCACTGGACTATAGTCAGTCTTTCTCTCTCAGGCCCAGCGACTGTTCAAGTATTTTATATAAAGTGGAACAGCTTTAACAGGCGAAAATTTAAATAGACCCACCCCAAAATACCCTATAGCCCAATGATTAGGTCACTTTTCTGGGGGGTGAGAACCTTGTTCAGAATCTTCCTCCATGTCAGGCAGAGGGAATGAATCCAGGTCTCCCACATCTCTGGTGAATGTCAAAACAACTTGGCTAAAAGTTAAGGCAGCTGCTGCTGCCTTGGCCTCAGGATGTTTTGTGAATCCAGCCTTTAATTTCCTTTGTTCTTATTTTTTTAAAGTTATGAATAACCAGAAAGGAAAGTTTGTGGTTGTTTTGTTTTTTTTTTGTTTGACCTGAATCGATTTTTCCCCTACATTTTTTTGGAACTGACAACTGAAAAATCATTGTTCCCCCAGCTCTTGTCAGTAGCTCTTCTGTTTTGTTTGGCTTCCTTTACGTTAGCATGGTCTAACCAAGCTTGCCTTTTTACAATATCTCATGGGTAACAAAAGCCATGCAGCAGAGTAGATAGATCATGAAAACAGCAAGAATCTGCAGGCAGAGATACAGATATGCTTTGTCTTCTGGTATCCCTTCATGTGTGCTAGTTTCACCTAGCCTATCATGTTGTTGAGCTTGAAAGCAGCGTTTGCTTAAGGTCTAGTTTGCTCACACCATGGGCCTGCCTATTCTGATGGATAATGTGAATGGTTGATCCTACACGAAAATGTCAGCAGGAAAAGAGGAGGATGCATCCTTTTAAAATCACTTCACAAAACTTTCAGAGCATTAATACTCAAGGAAAAGGCTTCAGCATGGGACCTCATACTTAGGTCTGCTCTTCTCCCCTCCCCCTTCCCAAAAATAAGAACTTAGCTGGTTTCAAGACTTAGCTTGATAAATTTATGGAGGGATTGGTATGATGGGACTGCCTGCAATGATATGTAGCTGATCTGTGACTTCTAGCAGCAAATATCTCCAACGGCCAGTCATGGGACACTAGATGGGAAGGGTTCTGAGTTACTACGAAGGATTCTTTCCCAAGTGTCCAGCTGGTAGGTGTTGCTGAAATGTTCAGGGTCCAACTGACTGCCTTATTTGAGGTCAGGAAGAATCTTCCTCCTTGTTAAATTGGCAGAGACCCTGTGGTTTTTGGTCTTACTCTGCAGTGTGGGTTATGGGTCACTTGCAGGTTTAAACTACTGTAAATGGTGGAGTTTCTGTAAGTTGAAGGCTTTAAACCATGATTTGAGGACTTAAACTCAGCCAAAGGTTGTGGGTCTGTTACAGGAGTGGATGGGTGAGGTTCTGTGGCCTGCAATGTGCAGGAGGTCAAACTAGACGATCATGATGGTCCCTTCTGGCCTTAAAGTCTTAAACCTTGTCTACACTGCAGGGTAAGTCTATGTAAGTTACACAACTTAAGTCGTGTAACTTAAGTCGACGTAGTTTACATCGACTTACCGCAGTGTCTAGACCATGCTGTGTTGGCAGGAGATGCTGTCCCGTCGACAAAGCTTCTGCCTCTTATTGAGGTGGAGTACTGAAGTCAACAAGAGAGCGTGCTCCCATCAACTTAATGCACTTCATGATGCAGCAGCGCCGATTTAGCCCACAGTGAGGACATCCCATAGTCTGTCTGAGATACTATTTGTAAATACTGTATGGACACTTCAGTTTCTCAAATGCTTAGGTGTCATCTTTTTTCAGAAGAATTTCTTAGCGCTCTTTCTGCATCTGGACCGCCTTTGGTTATTCGGTCACTTTCCTGGTTTTAGTCCTATTGCCAAAGAGAGATTCACTGTTTCTTCTTGGAACTCAAAGTATTCTCCAGGGACTCCAGTTACTGTATATGACACTGACTGGATGTGGAAACTGTTGTGTGCTACTCATGTACTTATGTACTCTACAGATGTTCCTGATTATCAGTGGAATTTATAGAATCTGGAACCAGCATTTCTACAACCCTGAGGGAGCTTGGATAGATCCCATTCACTTCAAGTCAAATGGTAGTCCCAGGAAGCTCATCAGAATAAATTCATAGAATAACTTTCTTTTTTTATACAACAGATAGATCAGGAAACTATCTTATCTGGAGATAGTTAATCTTTTGTGATGTTTGTTAATCAGAAATTAGTTTGGGCAGTAAAATGGAACTTCAGGGGTATGTCTACACTGAAATAAAACACCTGGAGCTGACCTGTCAGCTGACTTGTGCTTGGACTGCAGGGCTATAAAATTGCAGTGTATGCATTTGAGCTTGGGCTGGAGCCTGGGGTCTTGGGACCCTGCGAGGGAGAGGGGAACCTACATTGCCATTTTATTGCCTTGCAAGTCCAATTCAGCTGACCTGAGCCAATCCGTGGATGTTTTAATGCAGTGTAGATATACTCAAAGATATTCAAAAAGCAGCAAAGAATCCTATGGCACCTTATAGACTAACAGATATTGGAGCATGAGCTTTTGTGGGTGAATACCCGCTTCGTCCATGAAAGTTCATACTCTAATACGTCTTTTAGTCTATAAGGTGCTACAGGACTCTTTGCTGCTTTTACAGATCCAAACTAACATGGCTACCCCTCTGATACTTGACCTCAAAGATACTCAGTTTTCTGAACAGCTCCATTTGTAAGCATTACATTATGAAGCCAGAGACTAGTTATTTGAAAGAAAAAAAATGAGAAGTCTCCATGCTTGGAAGATGACCAAGAATAACCCAGTTATAATAGGTCACGGGGCACCAGATAAGAAAATATTATGGGTACTGAAATGCTACCTTTTATTTTCCAAATTGAGAAAAATATAACTCAGATAAAAAATGAAATAAACTTTTAGATTATAACTTTAAAATAATATAATTTTAAAATGCTGAGATTTAATAACTAAGGTTGCAGTATTAAGAGGCAAGTTCTATATATTCCATGTGACCTGGAAGTATCTTTACTCAAGAACATATCTAATTTATTAGTGATTATACTAATATGGAATTGAACAGTCATTCTGAATAGAGGAGTCCTAAAACATTTGCTCTGGGGGACATAAGTAAGAGAGGTTTCAAAGACCTAGTTTGGTTGTCTTCTGAGTGCCACACCGTTTATAACTTCTGACAGCTCTTTTTCGTTTCTAGTTTCTGTTAAATGGAGTCCATTTTGTTGCAGTGTCTTCCTCCCACCCCAACATAGTACACATTAAACACTAATCTGGAACCCAGGATGTCATTCTCTGAATGACTTGCTCTCTAGATCAGTCTAGCCTGCTGGCTAGTGTGGTGGTCCTACGCGGAAATATTAAAATCTAAAGGGTTACTTTCTCCAGGCTGTAGAGAAATAAATCACGGAAAGAGAGCAACTCACTTGTAATATCTGAAGACTTCAGTGCAGAGTCTAAGAAAAAACATTTTTGTTGTGGTTTTCAGAAATCTTTGCATGTTATGAGACACTAGCATTTGTTAAGAAAACCTGTAAAGCAGAAACTGAGCTTAGCATATTTTGTTTAACCAGGTCTGTACTAAACATGATATGTAAAAGCAGAAATGCCAGCACACCTATTATACCATCTGTTAAGACACTTGTGCCTTGTCTCTTATTAACAACTGTATTCTCTATGGTTTGATGTACATTACACTGTTAGAATGTTCACACAGCTGTGTCAAAAGCCGCTCCACTACCCCTCAAGAACTAGTTGAGGTGCTTGGCAAAGTGTGAGCTGAGGGATTGGGCAAAGGAATACTTCATAGCTATGGCTGACACATTTTACACTGACTTGCATTGCATATTTGGTTTGGAAGTAACCACTTTGTAATTATTTGCTTTACGGAGATTGTGGTATGTCTTGTGGGATTGCTTGGGAGGACTTGCTAATATAGTTCTTTAATGGGATGTGGGTACACTGAGCTCTTGGCAAATGCACACTGATTCAAAGCTTACCATTTAAAGGTGACCTGCAGAGGATTTTTTTTTTTTTAATTTGGGTTTGTACCCTTTATAGGTGCAAAAAAAAACCCCAACCAAAACCCAGCCTTTATCTGAAGTACCAGAAATACCAATCTAGTACTAGTATTCTAGTTGTAGCGGAGGATGTCTTGGGAATTTTGCATTGTAACTAAAAGGCAGATGTGTTGAAGCAAATATGCTCATCTCCATAAAATCATAATCACTGGGGTGAAATATTGTTAAAACTGATTAATTTTTGTTTCCCTGCCTCCCCTCCCCCCCCCCCAGGTTGCTCAGCTGTCCAATTTTTGCTACTTTTTGTCATTTCACAAGTTCTTTAGGAAGGGATTTTTATGTGCTCCTAGGTCCCATTGAAAGTGAAGGTGACACTTAGTCATTGTCATACATTGTCTTTCAAGGTAGACAAGATAATGTACAAAGCTTTAAAAAAAAAAAAAAAAAAAAAAAAAAGGGGCTGGGGTAGGGAGGGCACTTGTTGGGGAAAAAAGGCCTGGAAAGTTTTTGATGATCATGAAGAACAAAAGCCACGAGCCCTGTTATGTTTCTTTTCCCCATCAGGGAGGATCTTAATTTAAAAAAAAGGAACCATCTAGTCCTGAACTTCAAAAACAGCCTTTGCTTTAGTTCCTTGCACTTAGCAGGGCCCACAGGTTTCTCCCTTAATTGAGCCTGACCCAGACTAAGGTCCAGTGTTAACAAATTCCAAGATCAGCTTTTTTTTTATCAAGCGTTTTGCACCAAACAAATACTGTGCATGATTTTCATCATGTAGAAACTAACATTCAAGTCAAATAACTTCATAACATCATGTAGAAACAATAACATCATGTAGAAACTAACATTCAAGTCAAATAAGCAGAATAACTGTAACAATTATAAACTCTAAATTATGCAAACAAATTAGTAACGTGTTTAAATGTATGCCTTCTGAAATCAATTTTAATAAACTGAAAGGGCAAAGCAAGTAATTTAATTTCATAGAGAGAGTAATTTAGAAGCGTGATTTGTCTAATGATGCATGCGGAAAACATCAGTTTCAAAATGTCAGTAAGTAGCAGTGGGAAGTATGCATAAGAAGTTGGCACAGAATATTGTTAAACATTGGTGAGTTGTAATGTTAGTCCCACTTTCTATACTTATATAAATTATTTGATCTCCAGGAGAGGAAGTGTGAAGATGTGTTTTGCCTTTCTCAGTCTTGGAAAACTATCACTAAACATCAAATCCATTAATGCTATTTACCCTTCGTATTCAAGAGTTTGTGGAACATGAAGATGTGAACAGCTGTGTTCCGTGCAGGGAAGAAATAAGAACAGTTGAGAGAGATTTGCAGATGAAAGCGAATATCACAAGCAAAGAAATCAATGGTTTGAGTGAGAGTCAAATCAATTTAGGCATTTTTGGCTAATTTTCTTAGCCCTTCTCTATCAGCATGTATTGATTTAATTGGAAAAATCATTTATAATGTCCCTTTATTTTGAGGATTTCACTGCAGGTTTCCCCCTGCCATTACTCATCATTTAAGTCCATGTCCTTCATCAGGCAGCACTACTTGAATACTCCCTGGGACGGATTGGGCTTTGTCTTTAGAAAGCATTCCCAGCATGCCTCGTTGCTTAGTGTTTTCTCCCTTTTTATGTGAAGCCAAAGAAAAAAGAGCTCTGGCTCTACCATTACTTCCTTCTTGGTGGCGCTGTTCTAAACAAAGAACATGCTTCAGTAAGGTAGGGTTGTTTTTTGTTGTCAGTTTTCTAATGCGCTCAACTTACCAGTCAGCTCAACACTGGAAACTTCAAACAAGTTCTCAGCAGAAGTCCATAAAACCTTACCAGAGAATGCAACTCACTCCAGGAATCTGTAAAAACCCCTTCCAGGGGAGGTTTGCCTATTCTACATCTCCTGATTCTGTTGTTGACAACCAGAAGGTGTCCTTTATGGATTCTTCTGTTGACTATACTTTAGCAGTTCCTTCAAGTGCACCACCTTGCTCTAGAGAGGTCACCCAGGCTAAGGACCCAGGTAATTATAGGCTTATCAGTCTGACATTGATTCTGCAAAGATAATAGTGGCTGATCCAGGACTCAATTAATGAAGGATCAAAGTAGGTTAATACAATTAATGCCAAGCAACATGGTTTATGGAAAATAGAGCCTTTCAAATCTGATATCTTTTGTTGATGTGATTGCAAGTTTGGATGATAAAGATCACAGTGTAATATACCTAGACTTCTGTAAGGCATTGGTACCACCTGACATTTTGATTAAAAAGTAGAGTAATGTACATTTAAAAGGGTACACATTAAATGGATTAAAAAATGGCCATCTGGTTTAATATAATTGTATATGAGGAATTATTGTAGTGTGTGTGTGTGTTTCCAGGAGTATCCTTCAGGAATTCATTCTTAACCCTATGCTATTTAATATTTTTAGCAGTGATCTGGAGGCAAACATGAAATCATCACTGATAAAGTTTGCAGATGACACAGAAATTGAGGGAGTGGTAAATAATGAAGAGGACAGGTGAGTCTTGCCCACATGCTCAGGTTTAGCTCATCGCCATATTTGGTATCGGGAAGGAATTTTTCTCCAGGGAAGATTGGCAGAGGCCCTGGAGGTTTTTCACCTTCCTCTGCAGCGTGGGGCATGGGTCACTTGCTGGAGGGTTCTCTGCATCTTGGAGTCTTTAAACCATGATTTGAGGACTTCAGTAACTCAGACATAGGTTTGGGGTTTGTTACAGGAGTGGGTGGGTGAGATTCTGTGGCCTGCATTGTCCAGGAGGTCAGACTAGATGATCATAATGGTCCCTTCTGATCTTAAAGTCTATGAGATGAACTGCTAGGGAGTGGCGGGGAGGCCGAGTACTTTGGCCATTTTATGAAGAGTCCAAGCAAAGGAGAGAGAAATTATTACTAGAGACTAACTTCATGGCATTCTTTAACAGGGGAAAGGTCAGAGTGTGACAATAAGAATTATCAGCTCTCATATACGTTTTTGGAGTAGTTAACGTCCGTTCATCGGGAAAAGAGATGTTTTTAGTTACTCTTACTCAGCAGACTTTGGATATGCTATGGCAGAGGTCGGCAACCTCTGGCATGCAGCTCGCCAGGGTAAGCACCATGGCAGACTGGGCCAGTTTGTTTACTTGCCATGTCGGCAGATTCGGCCGATCGCGGCTCCTACTGGCCGTGGTTGGCTGCTCCAGGCCAATCGGTGCTGCAGGAAGCCATGGCCAGCACATCCCTTGGCCCGTGCTACTTCCCGCAGCCCCCATTGGCCCGGAGTGGTGAACCACGGCCAGTGGGAGCCGCGATCAGCCGAATCTGCTGATGGGGCAGGTAAACAAACTGGCCCAGCCCTCCAGGGTGCCAGAGGTTGCTGACCCCTGTGCTACAGTAAATCAGCTTACTTTTGCTCATATTTCAACAAAAAGCTTAAAATAGTTTGGTAATTTTCTATTGACTGTAAACATGTGGCAAAAATTGGAGTGTTTATACAATACTTTCTCTCTGCTTCATGGAGAGAGAAATGAGCTGAGCAAAAACATTCTAAACTAAGGAAGGTTATCAGACTGGACCATAATTTTGTCATGGGGAAAATGAGTTCAATATTAGACTTCTAAAGTTCCCTTGTCAAATTGTTGATTATAATTCATTACATAAATTAAATGAGAGAGTGGGGACATGAAGCAAGATTTGTAACTGGTTTTATCACTTGAGACCTACAATCATATTAACTAGTTGTTACATTATTCAGAAAAATGGACGCAGTCTGAGGTGGTGCTGTTTCTGATGAAGTTAGTGGGTGTGTATTGTGCAAGTGGAGGACTGTTCCACTGCTGTTGGCTACTTTGCTGATGCTACTTGACAGAGTAAATGGTCGCTGATTGCCTCTTGGGGATGAGGTAATGGGAAAACATATGTTGCTTTCTCACTTACCTTCTGATGGAATTCATTCAGAACTGAATTTGTAGGAGAAAGTATAACTGAATAAACTTTGTAACAGAGAATCATGTATATTACATAGGTATGAGTGAATCAGTTAATGAACCATCTTAGGAACATCTGCTATGCTTGGGCTATAAGCGTCCACATACAAATGTGAAAATTATTCAGCTGCCAAAACTGCAAGTATCTCTATGCCAAAACAATTGAGTATTAAAGCTAGATATTCATATGTGGGCAAGAAATTCCTTGTGGGTTAGATCTGCTCATTCTACGACTGGAGGCAGCTTTAGCTTTTAACTTTTCTTTGGTGAGTTCAGATACTTCCTGCTGGACTGCATTAGCACTACACTCTGACCCCTGGTCACTGCGACCTCAAAGGGCGGCTCTAGGCTTGCTGCTATGCTGAACAGGGTTTAAGTTAAAATATACTTCTGACACTTTAAATGAACATTCTGGAATAGTCGGAACCTGTTGACCCTCCTTTTAGGGCAGCCTGAGAATCAGTTAGTGTTGCATCTGCATTACTTTAGCCTCCCTCGGGTGTATGCATGTTTTGTCTCCTAGCTCAGCCCACCGTTTCCTCATCTTTATTACAGTAATGCAGCAGATTGATTTAGCCCATGCTGCCAGCCTCACACCACTGTTCCATTCCAGATATACGAATCCCTCTTTATATGGCCTGTTCTTTTTGTTGTGTTCTCGGCTCATTCTTTGCTCATCACAATTCACATTTTATTCCTTTCCTACTAATTCCCTTTTATACTCTAAACACTGGCAACTATTTCCCTATCACCTAGAACTATGAATACTATTAGCCTATTAATGCTTCCTGTTATGCAATACCAGGATTTCCAGTGCTGTTGGTGTTCCCCAGCCAAGGGATGTCTGGCATGCTTTGCACTGTCTTTTTCTCACAGGATTAACTTTTCTAACTTCTATACCTGCTCTGTCAGTAGGGCTTCAAACACCTCCTTACATCATTTGAAAGCAATGCTTTTACAGTCCGTTTCCAAAAAGTATTCCTTTGAGAGAGTTCAGAAAGCTGCGTTGCTGGGCAGTTACAAGTGCATTCTTCAACACTTAAATACTCTGCTCTTTTAAACAAAAAAAACAAACAAACCACCACCAAAAAAAAAATGCTGCTGCTACCCTCTGCTGTTAAAAACCTGAGTTTGGTTAGAAGGAGGGGTAATGAGTTCGAAATCTAGCAAAAGTTTAGAGTTGGATATACCTGCGTTCAGGCCAAGTTAATAAATAGTGAGGAAATTCTGCTGATACCTTATGCAAGGCTTTACATAAGCACAAGTGTTTTTTTGTGAGGAAGCAGGAAGCTCATCTGTTTTTCTGTCTTTCCTTTATTCTTTGTTTTCTTGTAGGCATACTAACTGATGATGTTCATGGTGTTCCTCCAAAACAGAAAAGCTCAGTCACCTTAAGTAGAGTGGCTCTATAAGAGTGTTTAATCAGATTACACAATAATTGCAGCAGCTATGAGTATTCTAGAATGAAATGTCAACATCAGGGTCTCATTATAGTGCCTCTACTAATTTAATAACATTGTCTGTTTAAAACATCTGTTAGAAGTTTGTAACATAAATTTTATGTGAGGTATTTGACAGATTTACACTGGAAACATTCCACTGTTTTTTGTTTTTGTTTTAAATAAGATGTTAGTACAAATTCTGCAGCAATTAAAGTTCTGGCTTTTTTGTTGAAAAGTTTTCCAGCTCAATTCCTTAAGTGCAGCCATTTTAGGAAGAAGGAAAACTCTAGAACCAACAAGGAAACCCTTTGGAATTGCCAATATTTTCCACTTTTAGTATTGTCCTAGTGAACTGTGGCTTCCCCTATAATTCCTGTATTTAGTTGTAAGGTACAGAAGCAGTACTTTATGCAGAAAGATGATCTTTAATGTGAAATGTCAATGTAGGAATTTTCATTAAAATTTCACCCAATACAATGCCATGGAAGCAAACCTACGTAACTGAGGAAAACTGTGGTGGGAATAGATCTGTATAGTGTTGCAGATGAAACATTTTGTTAAAATGTAGAACAGATGTGAAGTAAATTTCTGTAATTATGCCAGGAATTTATTTTTAAATATCCTTTCCTGAACTGTGTTGACTAGAGTGGTTATGATAATGGACAGCTTAGGTGCCATTGCACGTGTTCTCTCAGTTGGTACTGTGCGTGTATGCATGCACACTAAAAAGAAGATGCTTCAGAAATACTGAGAATTGCTTTCCTCTCTGCAAAGCAGTGCTAATGAAATATAATCTGAGCCCTTTTAAACTTGGTTTTCAGTCCCATTGAATTAAAAGATCCTTCATTACGTCTTACAAACTAGCTTCTAACTTCCCTGAATCAACTTTAAAGATATTGAAAGTGTGGCTAGATAAAGCATAAAAGCTAAGAGGTGTGTCCTCATTCCCCTAGCTGCATGCATGGATTGAATAATAGACTAACAACTATTTGGAAAGAGGCCATTTTTTTATCGCTTATGAAAATGTCAGCATATCCCTTGTGATCATTTCTGGATTGACCTGCATTTATATGTGGTATGGGACTAGCTGTTACACACTCTAAATGATGTAATATTTTGTGGGTGGAAGGAAATTTCCAAGAAATCTAGCTAAAATCTATAAGTGTTTTGCCTTTATACTATGAATTTATGAACGGCAGCTAGTGGAGAACTCACAGTAAAGTTGATGTGTATGTGATATTTAACTAGCTCACAGTCTGAGTCTTTGAAACGTGGTAACTAACAGAATTTTAATTCTTTATCCAGATCCAGAATGTCTGGAAAAATTGAAGTTTACATTGTCCCACTGTCCCATTCACCATACATGAACGCTGCATACTGAAATGTTGTTCAGTTACTGAATTATTGTAGGGTTGCCCAGGAATAGCATTTCTCAATTTTCTGACTTCTAAACGCTTCATAAAACTGGTTAGACATTACTCCTGTTATACAAATAGAGTAACTGGGAGAAAGAGGTTCAATTGATTGCCCAGGGTCGTGCAGTGAGTCTTGGTGGTAGGATTTCTGGACTCAGTCTTAGCTTTAGTTAGCTCAACTGTACCTGCCCCTTGATTCCAAGTTGTCACTCTTAGAAGTATTTGAAGTTTCTCTTCTGTTTTACTCATGGTTGTACAGAGGTTTCAAGGGGCCTGGGGCAAAATCTGAAACTGAAACCCCACCCCTTCCAAAAAAATGACCACCGAGGATAGGCCTTAGAGGGAAGGTGGGCTAGAGGGTGAGCTTGCACCACATTCATCCTGCAGCAGCATCTTGGCTTCTGTCCTTCAGGGCTGGGTCTGGCTCCCCTTCTTCAAGCATTGCGACACCGCTCTGGTTTGGCCTGGCTGCTCCTCCACTGCGATGGAGGGGCTGCCAGGCCAAATTTCAATGAGTGGTGTTGTGGGATTGCAGTGCCTCTTAGGTTTGGCCCGCCTGCCTCCATCATGACAGAGGGGCCACTGAGCCACACCTGAATGTCAGAGAGAGACTGCACGCTTGGTCACATCACCACTTGGTTTTGTGAGCCCTCTCAAATGGGGGCCTAGGGCAAACTCCCTCTTTTGTACACCCTGGGTGGCCTTGATTAGTAAGTAAAAAACAATAAGTACAGTTATAGCCATTTCACTTTTCTGTATTGTATGTGCCACCTAATGATCTTACTGCTTCACATCCATTAAGTTTCTCAATGCTCCTGTTACATGGGAAGTATTACACCTATTTTGCAGAAAGCAAAGTGTACAACAGTTAACTTATTTGACCAAGAACATTCAGTTGTTGGAAGAACGGACATAAAACCATGGAATACTTTCTACTAAATACTGCTTTTTTCCTACTTTGCAAATACTTGATTGTGAAACCATGTTATCTACCATACCTCATTCATTAGATTAACTGAAGCATGTTGATTGAACTGGTAGATCCCTGTGTGTTTTGGCCAGGAGTTCCTCTGATCTGGCTTCCTCTGTGAGATAGAAAACAACAGCCTTGCAAGGCAATCTTATTGAAAAGTAGTGGAGTAATCAACCAGATGGTGATTCTGCCAATGAACAAAGGCTGGAAAATGCTAGCTAATCAGAAAGGACATGTTAATTCCAGCTTGCCTGAAAGGAATTATAATGCAATGGATTTGACATTTGAGGGAGGAAAGTGGAAGACGGGAAAACACAGAATAGAACCATAGGTTTTGAAGGGAGCGCAGGGGTCATCAGTCTAACGCCCTGCTAAAATGTAGAATCATACAAGCAGTCTTTTCTGCATTGGTTTTACAAGTATATATATTTAAACACTTGAATTGCACACTTGCATGAATTTTATGAAAGTACTTGTTCGTTAATTTTGTAGACTCTTATGTGCCTAAATCTCTTTCACAATAAGATTTAGGCTTCTAAATTAGTTAGACATTGCAATGCTGAGCACATCTAAATACCTTGAAAAATATGGGCCTTGGGAGTAGGGGGAGAGAATCCTAAACACACAGTTAACATCTAATCCGAGGTTTTTTCAAGGAAGAGCAGACCATAGATATGTGCTTCAGAATTAAAATTCTCTTTATACCCAAGTAGGAAAGCTATGCCAGGGTGTATGAATGTAATGCTGCTGGAGCTCCTGGACTTTCTCTCTGGGGTCTCTGCTGTAATTACCAAAATGCTAGGTAAAGAATATTACAGTCCTGAGGAAATTATTGAACGTAGTGTTCATATTTAATCTACTATGTAGCAGCAATAGCCATGATTTTCTTATGCAGTTGAGAATTCTGTTAATTTAGCAACATCAGCCAAGCAGAAAAAGTGAGGGGGAGCCAACCCCCAGCCACCTGGGATGAAATAGGGTAAAGTAGCCTGCTAACTACAATATTTTGGTGAGATGTCCAGGTCAAAGGAAGATTACCAAAAATAAAATGCGCAGCAAAATGAGTAATTTTGTTTTTCATTTGGAGAAACAATTTTTTTATTAGAATGGCTCTTTTGCTTTGATTTTAAATGTTTTTCCTGACCACCACTTATTTTAACTTGCTCTAAACCAAAACCTATGTAGAAAGAGTCAGTGATAAGTGTTTTCTTTTTATCTTGTGTGTCTACCATTGTGAAGTCAGCCTGATTCATTCTGACAGTGTTCCTATTCTTATTCATGTGATATTTATCTACATACATAGTTCTGTGCTTCAATTTTGAATGTGATGAAGTCATAAAAGAAGGTTGAAAGAGGCTTTACTTCATAAGCATAAAATTTTTCTAACGTAGCGTTTTGATTTCTGGCCTGTTCACAGTATGTGAAACCTTTGACAGAAGTCCCGATTGATTCTTCCATGTTAAATGCGTTCATTACAATGGTATTTCCTGGACAGCTGGGATTGCTTAGCTTTAGAACTAAAATGGCAAAAGCAAGGAAGTGAATTTTCCAATCATTTTTTTTAAAATGTAAGAAATTTGTACTAAATATCCCACTTTCCATATTGATGGAATTAAATGGAAAATGTTTTGGGGACTAGGGAGAGGGAGTGGATCAATGCTATGCTTTTTATACCACTGTGTATGTTAGAAGCCTAGGTTTAGAAATAACCTTGGGCCCTTCAAGGTGAGTGAAAACAAGTCATTGCAGTAATGACATGTTTTCAAGTAGTGTAGTGGTGAACAGTATTAGTAAGTACTCCCATTCCAGGCAGGATAGTGGTTTGTAAAATGATACAAGACTAGGTCAGAAAAAGGACTTGATTTGATATTGATACCATATGGGAGGTCTTAACTTCTGCAGTTCAAGTATCCACATTTTTAATAATATTGAGCCATGGTTTGTAGTAAAATAAAACTAAGCCAATGCATAACATAATTTTGACAATCTGTAAGCTGGTGTATTTGTGAGAGAAAATGTGCAGTAGTTTGTAACCTTTATCTAAAAGGTAGATGGAAGAAGTGCTTGTAAGTGTGTTTTCACTTTTAATCTAACTTAATTTTTAAAGTGTCTCTTGCTTTTCATGTTTTTTTTTCTTGTTTGATGTGTATTTAAATTAAATGAAGCATGTTGATTGAGAATAACTGGTAATTCACCTGAATTTAGATCAGCAAAAGGACTGTGATAGGATCTCAGTGGATTTCCCTTAAACTGCATAATAATGTGTAATATCACAAGGTAGGTGTTTCCTGTCTGGTAGGTTGAATAGTTTATAGAATAAACAAGTTTTCTGATATTTGTCTCTACAGGTCTATAACAAACTTTTCAACTTACAAGTTAAATATCTCAAACTTGTCCTTTTCCAGCAGAAGCAGGCCAACAGTCCAGACTTTCTCCCACTCTGGCGGCTGCTATTTTCTTTACCCTTTTTAGGCATGTCAGCTGTATCTGCTTTCCAGCCAACTGATACCCCTGTAGATCTGGCAGTGAGGCTTGGCGCTACTGGGACAGCCCCAGGCAAACCATCCAAGTGCCTCCTTGATCCTAGACAAGTGGTATGCTCAATATGCATTATATCCATTCTATGTGACTGTGCCCATCATCATGGTATGATTGCCTTGTGTTGGGGGACACTTATCTCCTGTTAGTTCCTCCTGTCGGTTGGGTGTGAACCAGTGTGCACACTCTGCTCACCGCACCCTTGTCAGCTGTTGGCCTAGTCAGGTGGGTCTTGAGTGGCCCAGCCCTCTAAGTCACACAGTCTAAAATGGACAAACAAACTCCTTCCAGGGTAACAAAATCCAACAAATGGTTGACTGTCTTCATTGTCTTCAGCCCTGTCTCTGGGTCTGTTTAAATTCCAGCCCGTTTCTCAGGCTTCTTAATGCTTTTAGCTCCTTCTTGCGGCTTAGGCCACTTCACCAGTGGCCAACAGGGTGAGAGCTGCCTGCCCACTACTCTGGGTCCCAAGCCCAGGGACCCTATAAATAGCAGCCATGCGCTGCTTTCTGTAATAGCTGCTGCTGCTGCATTTCCTGGGATGCTTCCTCCTCTGGCCCATCACCTTTTTGGAGTCTGTCTGTTCCTTGTTTGAGCAGGATATTTCCCAGGCCTCCTTGCCTGGAGAGTTTATCTGTTTCTGCCCTGACTTCTCAGGATCTTCTCTTCTCTCTCTTTGTCTGGAGAGCTTGTAATAGTCTCTGCTGCCTTTTTAATCTGGGTTCTCCCTCCTAGGCCTCTGTGTCGGGGGAGTATCCCAGCCCTCTATTTGCCTGAGTAGGGTTTCTCCTCAATCTCTTTCTTTCCCTGTGGAGTTGTCACTGCCTTTTAATCCTCCTCCACTCTTCTGATTCCAGCCACTAACTGAACAGGTCAGGCCCAGCAGCTCCTTTTAACCAAGCCTGCTGCGCCTGGGTTGGCTGCTTCCCTGCAGTCTTTCTATGCAGGTCTGGAGGACCCAGCTTCACTGCCCCTTTTTCTGGGCAGAGTGTGATAGGACCATGAGGCCTTCAGCAGAGGGCCTCAAAGGGCCCAATATATCACATCACATGCCTATATATAGAATTGTTGGGGATAAATTAATAGTCCAATAGCATTTTAAAAAATGTACGAGACTAAAATCTTTATAAAATGGATAATATAGTAGAAAAGCATGTAATAGTGCCCATGTGGGCTGATAGGCATAACTTGTTTGTGACTTCAGAACTTGATTAATGTGAATGTCCTAGACTCATGGGTTGGAACCTTTGTACACATGATTATGGATGTTATATATATATTTTTGTAGCAAACGTTATGGGGTCAGTTTCTCTTGGTTTTAGGAAGAGCAAATGGCTGAAAAAATTATACTTTCCTGTCACCCAGGGGAACCAGCTAATATGTGACAGTCTTACAGTAGCCCACACACCTTCTACTCCTTGTGAACTCGTACGCTCAGAAGGGACTGGATGGATATGGCCACATTGCTACTATATTATGGTGCTGGGTGGCCATAGCTAACGAACATGCTTTAGAGCCATTGTAAATCCAAGCATCAGAAATGAGGGAGTCACAGCTGGCTCTTCTATGTACTTCCCTGGCTATGTTCAATGTGTTAGCTGACCCATGATATCTCTAGACTGTACGTACTGAGTATCACGCCCTGAGGGGAATTTTCAAAAGCCCTGTGTTGGCCTAATTCTGCTCCAACAGTGTAACACTTGTATTTATTTCAGTGAGTGTAGAATTAGTGAAAGCTTAGAGCATATGAAAAAGGTCACCCACTATATACACCTGTATTAGCCTACACAGTCTGTGTGCAGGTATAGCTGTATAACCCACATGCTTTTGTATGGCAGCATTTTATTTGTTTATTTGTTTAAGCCCAAAGAAAAGGTGGGCAGCAATGGGGAAGAATGCTTGCTGGAATCATCTTTCTGCACGTGTGCAGAGAGCAGAGCAAGGGACACAGCTGCATGAGACTGTGTGTGGGGTAAATGAAGGATTAGAAACTCTATAACTGAGGTAGCTGTTGTAACTCAGGTTTCTGTTACTTTTATACTATACATATTAATGTAATACAGGGGAATGAAAGCTTGGCTTGGAAGAATTACATTGATACTGAATGGTTTGGTCTAAAACACTTTCAAGTACTGCTTAAAATACTTTGCTTGCTAATATTAACTGGAAATATAAAAATATCTCATTTAGTATAGAAAACACTATTGTTGACTGATAACTATTAAAACTTAAAAATCCAGATTTCCAAACATGTTCAGCAACCAACAGCTTTTTTTTTTTAAAAAGGAAGCTGAGCTGTTGTGAAAATCTGAACTCAGTTAAGGATTGAACACTCATAAAGCTTGGCCCCAAAGTTAATTACATTGCCCTCAATTTGACTTGACATAATCTTTCTTGAAGACCAAACCAAGATACTTTCCTTTGTGCACTTTAGCTCACTAGCTGTATGTATGTTGTCCTGATAAGTTGATTATATACACTTGGGAGGTGCCTCTTAGACATCTGCAAAGCTACTTCATTATTCATCTTCAAATCCCTTCTCAGAATTCTCTTTTGCCAGGATGCTTACCAAAAAATTGACAATGACTCGACAGTGGTTAGGCTGCTGGTCGTGTGCTGAGACATATACTAACTAGTATTGGGTCATTGTTTTCTTGTACTCCCCTGTCTGTCTGTTTCTCTTCCACTTGCTCCTGGAGACAGGGACCATCTTTTTGTTCTGTTTGCACACACGTAGCACAGCAAGGGCCTGTTCCATGCCTAGGGTTCCTAGGTGTCACAGTAATACAAATAATATGGTTATTATAAATACATGGAGATCTTTCTTTCAACTACATAGCCATATGGAGTGCATGGTGGTGTGGTGAGTCATATGAGGTATTACTGGTGTAAGCTTGACAGAAAATTACTTATGTATCACTTCCACTTGTGAGCTATGAAGGTCAGCCCAAGTGAGTACTTGTAGAATTTTACCGTAACACATTCTGTAAACTCTACAAGTCATAGTGGATTTTAGCAATATGTTAGTTTTCCAAAATGTATTGGGACTGATTTTTTTTATCCCACTTGTAAAGCCAGATGACTCTCAGTTGCCATGATTACAACTACTCAGAACAAAGAAGGAAAAATGGAAAAATGAAAGTAACTTCTCTGCACACCATTTGTGCAGGACCTTGCAGGGGTAGAAGGTCAATATTTCAGGAATCTCAGACTGGGATTCAGAAGGACTAGTGGGGGGCAACTGTGGCAGGGGCACAGGAGCTAGTTGAGTGACAGCATTGAGCCAGAGGCTGAATGGGAGTGGAGGTCCAGGACCACATGGGAACATGTGGGTTCAGGGCCACATGGCATAGATGCCGACTTGGTGGGTGTTCTGGGGCTTGAGCACCCACGGGCAAAAATTGGTGGGTGCTCTGCACCCACCGGCAGCCAAGTTCCCCGTCCCGCCCCCCTGCCTCACCACCTCCTCAGCCTATGCCTACTCCCCAAGTGCAACGTGTCTCCGCTTCTTCCTCTCTCTCTCCCTCCCAGTGCTTGCCGCCACCAAACAGCTGTAGCAAGTGCCGGGAGAGAGATGGGAGGAGCGGGAATGTGGCATGCTCAGGGAGGAGGTGGGGCTGGGGCAGAGATTTGGGGAAAGAGTTGAATAGGGGCAGGAAGGGGGTGGAGTTGGGGTGGGGACTTTGGCAATTTAATTGATCTTTGACCGTTAGTGGTAAATATGCCCAATGGCCTGTGATGGGACACTAGATAGGCTGAGATCTGAGTTACTACAGAGAATTCTTTCCTGGGTGTCTGGCTGGTGAGCCTTGCCCACATGCTCAGTGTTTAGCTGATTATCCTATTTGGGGTAGGGAAGGAATTTTCCTCCAGGGCAGACTGGCAGAGGCCCTGAGGTTTTTTGCCTTCCTCTGCAGCGTGGGGCATGAGTCACTTGCTGGAGGATTCTCTGCACCTTGAAGTCTTTAAACCACAAGTTAAGCACTTCAGTAGCTCAGACATAGGTTAGGGGTTTGTTACAGGAGTGGGTGGGTAAGATTCTGTGGCCTGCATTGTGCAGGAGTTCAGACTAGATGATCATAATGGTCCCTTCTGACCTTAAAGTCTGAGTCTATGAAGGGGTTGGAATGGGGCGGGAGGGGGTGGGGCAGGATTGGAGTTGGGGCGAGGCCAGGGGCAGAGGGAGGGTCAAGTACCCACCGGTGCCAGAAGAAGTTGGTGCCTATGCCACATGGGGCTGAGGGGGAGGTGCAGACACACATGGGGACAGGGGCAGAAGTGCCTGACTTAACGCACGAGGCTAGGAATCAGCCAGGATCTGCGAGAGAGGCTCCTTAACAACACCTCCGCCCCCCGTCCCCGATCCGTACTATTTCCACCCATTCCCAGTAACCCTCCAGGTCTAGTTCCAGGCTCCTTCCCAGCAATTACTTACTCTCCTTCAGCTTCTCCATTACCTCTGACTCCCCCAAAGCTTTGCACTGCTTCTGGGGGATGCAGGAAATATGTTCCTGCATTGTAGTTTAGATGAGTTATTACACAGTTTTGTATTAATATGCCTAGCAAGGAATCTGTTTTAAAAAAAAAAATAAAAATTCCCGAATCTCTTTTGTTGTCTGTATTGTTCCAGACATACTTGCTGACAGGTATTTTGAAATAAATTACCAAAATAATTGAAACTGGCATGATTATATTGTTATTTTGACATATATATAATGTAGAATTTTGCAGAATTTTAAAAGATTGTGTGCAGAATTTTTAATTTTTTGGTGCAGAATTCCCCCAGGAGTACTGTATAAGCTTACATGTGCATTCTCTCGTTGTTTCTTGCCTTTCATTATGTGATATTAGTGTGTACAAAACATATGAATTCAAATATTTACAATGCATAACTTAATGCTATTTAATAGTTCTGCAGAGAATTACTTGAAATTAAATTTAGTCGAAAATGTACGTTCTTCATTTTTGCTCACATCTAGAGAGGTTACATGGAGTAACTCAGCCAGAGGTTATGGGTCTTTTACGGGAGTGGGTGGGGAGGGTTTGGTGGCGTGCAATGTGTAGGAGGACAGACTAGATGATCATGATGGTGCCTTTTGACCTTAAAGTCTCTGAGTAACCCTTCCCAACTATTAATTTGTAGACAAACTATCTCATGTTTTCTTCTTCACTGTGTAGACTGCCTCACTTGAACTAACAGCAGTAATGTACAAAATGGGGAAAACTAATCTCTAGTCTCTTCAAAAGTTTCGTTAAAATTCAGTATCCAAAAGATATAGGGAGGTGACATGGAGTAAGGTAAACTGAAACATTGTAAGAGTTAATTAGGTAGCAGATAAACCTTTAATTTATTTTACCTTTTTTTATTGAAAAATCTACCAGATAACATTATGCAGCCAGCTGTTTGGATAAGATTCTGAGGCCATTGCAAGAGTGTGTGTTGCCAGTACATTCTATTGTTTCATATGTTCAATTCTTTTCCAGCATTCTTACTGTTGACTGGATTATTCTCTCAGTGAACTTTGTTAGATACATAGAATGTTTTGTGATTAAAACCTTTGTTTTTATTTAAAAATCTGAATAAAACGGGTTATGCATTTCTAAAATATTCGTTCTACATATGTTTTATTTTGATAGGGCTTCTTCACAAGTCTTCTGACATCAGAGGATTGGCTTCCTTCAAAAAAAATCATCACTGTGAGAGAGAGCTCATACAGAGCTCCTCCTCCTTCTGGTTAAGATTAACTGTCTAGTGAGAAGACAACCTTTAAGGTTAGCTTGTTATTTCAGAATAGACCTGATTGCAGTCAGAATGCTGTAGGCTGAGGAAGCGGAACAGAAAGAGGAATAGGCAACATGTGTTAATCATGCTGGCTGCAGAAGACTGAGGACAAAAATATTAAAAGGATGCTGCTGCAGAAGAACACTAAGATTTTCTTCTTTTTCCTTGTAAAGAAACTATTCTTAGTTCCATTAAAAAAAAAAAATGTTAGATGGTATGTCTTGCTCAGCCATCAAAATTTAAAATGTAACAATATAAATCCATTACTTTTCAAACACCTTCATAACTCTCCCCCTTAGTAGAGGTTGTTTAAAGAGAACTTACGGTCAAATACCTTACTTGCACCTACATTGTATTAAGCTGCAGTAATTGTTTGTGACATTATAACCATTGTCATAACTGGTTATGGCCTATTAAACATGAGAATGAATGGAATATGTGAGCAGTAGCTTTATTAAGGGAATGAGCCTTGGTAACAAGCATGACATAAATGGGAGTGAAAAAAGCATAAAAGTCCACACTTTGAAATTTAAACTCTTACTATACCTTATAGTTTAATAGCCACTATAATTACATATTCTGTACTATTAGAGAGGACAACCATTATCTGAAGTTCAAAAGCACTTGTATCTTGAAAAGGAAACACTAGCATTATTTAATTTCTTAGATCTGTATTGCATTAAATGGTGCCTTCTCAGCTAAGAGCTTTGGATAAAAATAAAGGTTTAGAATACCTTGCTAAGATTTTTTATCTTTCATAAATGAAATTGTAATGGAGTCAGCATATTTATCAGTTCTTCTTTTCATCAGGCGTTTTTTCTCTTCCTGATTTCAGGTTTATAAAGGGATTAAAGTAGTTAATTTTCCAAATGTAAATGTGATGGCCGAGGACCTTCCTACCTGAGATATTGCCTCTGCATATGTAATCAATAGAAGCATGTTCACTACAGCCTCCTTATTTAGACAGAAAAAGTGGTTTGCTGACAGGACATTTTGCATAAGACACCTTAACTTCTATATTCATTTCTCCCTTGTTATTAAAAGCCCAAATTGGTTAAGGCATGCTGCAAAGACCATTTTGTTTCTCCAAGCATTTAAGGAGAGTGAGGATGGGGAGAATTGAACTTTTTCATACAGAAAATAGGAAATAACTAGTGAGTAGGGGTGGCTCTAGACATTTCGACACCCCAAGCACGAAGTCATGCTGCGGGGGGTGCTATGCCGGTCGCCGGTCCCGTGGCTCCGGGTGGACCTCCCACAGGCGAGCCTGCGGAGGGTCTGCTGACACGCCTACGGGAGGTCCACCGGAGCCGCGGGACCAGCGGACCCTCCATAGGCATGCAGCCAAAGGCTGCCTGCCTTCCGCCCTCCCGGTGACCGGCAGAGCGCCCCCCGTGGCAACTGGAGCCGCCCCTGCTAGTGAAATGTCTTGGCAAATGTTGGTTTTTCATTGGTAGCCACTATACTGTGTACCTTGAATTTGGTTGGGATAACTTAATTTAATCTTTTGCAGACAAAAAAAAATTGGCTACAGTGAATTGAGGCCTTGCTTAATGAACGGTTGCGTAGTTGCACAAGAGCTCAGATCAGTGACTTAATGCAAAACCCTGTGCCTTGAGGCAGAGCTTGGGTTTAGAGTCTGGATTGCTGTTACCCTCTAGCACAATGTTATTCTTATCCAGATGCTTTAACTTATTCCTTCATTGCACATTGATTTGTAGTGACAAACAGTGCATGGAAAGCAGTCTGTCTTTATCTCTAGATAAGAAAAGAAAGTGAAATCACATCTCATTTTATTGAACTGAACTGTTCTTGTGACCTAATTTCCCTTTATTCCGCAAAGAAACTTTGCTCCAAGAGGCAGCTATCTGGAGTGATACTTTGCCTCTAGAGTTTAACCTATGTTAACTGTACCACATTATACACAAGATTAAGGCTGTGACAGGTGCTAACAAAGTCAAGTAATTTAATTGTAGAGCATTAAAATGGTTGGATATCTTCTGGCACTAAAGCAAAACAGAGGCATGTAAAGAAAGCTACACTCAAAGAGTTCAACTCACTGCGTAAAAAGCTGTATCCGTCTAAAATGAGGTCTCATTACAATGAAACAGAACAATAACTATGTAAGATAAGCCACATGATGTATAGTTTTTGTAACTTTTCAAATGTCGAGAAGGGAAGAACGGAACATCCCTTGACTTTCAATATGCATATAATGGAGGGTAGTGATAGGCAATTTCTACAATGATTAACATTATTAAGAGTATTGAATTTTTAAAATAGTTTAAAAAACCCACAGTCATGACAAAAATGAAGATACCTTGATAGCTGTAGGATTTCAAAGCTTTATCCAAAGTGCTATATTATACTGTTTGCTTAAGAAGGGAGTTTCATCTTGATATAACTTCATTAAAGATGAGCATTAGAAATATTACTAGATATATTTAACTTTTAGAGTGGTTGCCGTGTTAGTCTGTATCAGCAAAAACAACGAGGGGAGTGCTTGTGGCACCTTTGAGACTAACAAATTTATTTGGGCATAAGCTTTCGTGGGCTAAAACCCACTTGATCAGATGCATGGAGTGAAAAATGCAGTAAGCAGAATATATATTATAGCATGTAAAAAGATGGATGTTGCCTTACCAAGTGGGGGGTCAGTGCTAATGAACCCATTCAATTAAGGTGGAAGTGTCCTGTTCTCAACGGTTGACAAGGAGTGAATACCAAGGGAAGGAAAATTACTTTCGTAGTGCTAATGAGGCCAGTGGAATCCAGGTGAATGTCGCCCATTTTCAACAGTTGACAAGGTGTATGAGTATTAGCAGAAGGAAAATTACTTTTTGTAGTGACCCATCCACTCCGTCTTTATTCACGCCTAATTTGATGGTGTCCAGTTTGCAAATTAATTCCAGTTCTGCAGTTTCTCTTTGGAGTCTGTTTTTGAAGCTTTTCTGTTGCAAAATTGCCACCTTTAAATCTGTTATTGAACGGCCAGAGAGATTGAATTGTTCTCCTACTGGTTTTTGAATGTTACAATTCTTGATGTCTGATTTGTGTCCACTTACTCTTTTGCATAGAGACTGTCTGGTTTGGTCAGTGTACATGGCAGAGGGGTATTGCTGGCACATGATGGCATTAAGGGATTTAGGGAACTGGCCTGGATTGAAAAACTCAAAGATGTGAATGTGGAGGAGGCTTGGAATTACTTTGTCAAAGTTGTGGAAGCTATTTGAAGCCTACATCCTGGGCAAGGGGAAAAATATCATAGAGAAGGGTGCAGACCAAAGCTGGATGAGTAACCATCTCAAACAGGTAATCTAAGAGAGAGCAGAAAACCTACAAGGAATAGAAAGTGAGATGGATCAGCAAGGAAAGCTACTTCTTGGAGGTCAGAAAGTGTAGAGATAGTGAGACCTGCCAAAAGGAGCTGGACCTTGCAAAAGAAATTAAAACCAATACTAAAATGTTCTATAGCTATATAAAATAAAAAGAAACAAGGAAAGAATTGGGACTGCTAAAGAGTGAGGATGGGGTGGAGATTAAAGATAATCTATGCATGGCCTAATGCCTAAACAAATACTTTGCTTCAGCTTTTAATAAGGTTATGAAGAGCTTAAGGGTATTGGCAGGGTGGCTAATTGAAAGAAAGATATGGAGGTAGAAATTACCACATTGGAGGTGGAAATCAAATTCAAACAGTTTAAGGGGACTAAATCGGGGGGCCTGGATAATCTCCATCCAAGAATATTAAAGGAATTGGCACATGAAATTGCAAGCCAAATAGCAAGGACTTTAATGAATTTGTAGACTTTGGGGATCGTACTCTGTGACTGGAGAATTGGTAATATAGTAGCTGTTTTTAAGAAAACATGATCTGGGATACTACAGGCCTATTAGTTTGGCCTCAATTGTATACAAGGTCTTGGAATACAGTTTTAAAGATAAATTAGTTAAGGACATAGACTTTAACAGTAACTGAGATAAAACACAATATCGTTTTGCAAAAGATAGATTGTGCCAGACCAATCTGATCTTCTCTGAGAAGATAACAGATTATTTTAGACAAAGGAAATGCAGTAGTGGATTTTGGTAAGGCATGTGATACAGTTCCACAGTGGAAATTATTAGTTAAATTGGAGAAGTTGGGAATTAATATGAGAATTGAAAGGTGGATAAAGAACTGGTTAAAGGGAAGACTACAATGGGCCATACTGAAAGGTGAACTGTTAGTCTGGAGGGACGATACTGATGGAGATAACACTTTCATTACTGGCATTGGCTCAAAAAATGGGAGTTTGCTAATAAAATTAGTGGCTGACCCAACATTGGGAGGTATTGCAAATACGGAGGAGGACTGGAATATCATACAAGAAGATCTGGATGAGCTTGTAAACTGTATTAATAGCAATGGGATGAAATTTAGTATTGTAAAGTTCAAGGTCATGCATTTAGGGACTAACAAGAAGAACTTTTGCTATAAGATGGGGACTTATCAGTTGGAAGTGACAGAAAAATGGAAGACCTGGGTGTTTTGGTTGATTACAGGATGACCACATGCCACCAATATGAGATGGCCATGAAAAAAAGTAACGTAGTTCTATGATGCATCGGGGAGGTATTTCCAGTAGAGATAGGGAAGTGTTAGTACCATTATACACGGCACTGGTGAGACCTCGTCTGGAATACTGTGTGCAGTTCTGGTCTCCCATCTTTAAGAAAGATTAATTCGAATGGGGCAGAAAAGGACTACTAGGATGATCTGAGGAATGGAAGACCCACTTTATTAGAGGAGACTCAAAGAATTTGGCTTGTTTAGATTACCAAAAGAAGGTTGGAGGAGACAGGATTGCTCTCTCCAAATACATCAGAGGGATAAATACCAAGAAGGGAGAGGGGTTATTTAAGTTAAGCTCCAATGTGGACACAAGAACAAATGGATATAAACTGGACATCAACAAGTTTAGACTTGAAGTTAACCATCAGAGGAGTGAAGTTCTGGAACAGTCTTCCAAGAGGAGCAGTGGGAGCAAAAAACCCCTAACTGGCTTCAAGACTGAGTTTGGTAAGTTTTTATGGAGGGGATAGGATGATAGGACTGCCTACAATGACCTGTAGCCAATCTGCAACTGCCAGCAACAAATATCTCCAGTGACAGGTGATGGGGCACTAGATGGGGAGGGCTCTGACTTACTGCAAAGACTTCTTTTCCAGGTGTCTGGCTGGTGGGTCTTGCCCACATGCTCAGGGTCTAACTGATTGCCATATTTGGGGTCAGGAAGTAATTTTCCCTAAGTCAGATTGGCTAAGACCCTGGGAGTTTTTCATCTTCCTCTACAGCATGGGACACAGGTCAGTTGCAGGTTTAAACTAGTGTAAATGGTGGATTCTCTGTAACTTGAAGTCTTTAAACCATGATTTGAGAACTTCAGTAACTCTGCCAGAGGTTGAGAGTCTCTTACAGGAGTTGGATTGGGGGAGGTTCTGAGGCCTGCAATGTGCAAGAGATCGGACAAGATGATCAGGATGGTCTCTTCTGACCTTAAAGTGTCTGAGTCTATGAATGCATTCTAGTCTGGAAATTAACTGCTACTAAAGTACAACTGACTTTTTTCCTTGTAATTTTTCATTTGGTTTGAAATTCAGTGTGTGGTGTTTTCTTTTGTCACCTGTTTATCTCTAATAGGTTTGGTTATGAAACCCATACATGCGCTCATTGTTGGGCATCTTGTCAGATCAGCTGGGCGTTTGTAGTTGCAGATTTAACAGGACACATAGATGTTTGCCTTCGCATCTGAAAGCAGCTTAAAGTCTATTTTTTTTACAATGCTGTATTGGGGAAAGGGTGTGGCTTTTGCACTGTTACAGAAATGAATGACAAATCTTTAGAAGCAGTCTGGATAACTGGCTTGTGTCTTACAACTGGGAATTTCAGAATGATTGCTGTCAGCCAGAGTGTTTTCTGGAAGAGGTGTTAAGACTTAAGTGCAGAGAGAGATTCTCTGCTAGGAGCTTCATGTGTATGCAGGAGTCTGCCCACCCAGAGCATCTTTCAGAATTGAAGCTGAAATTATCTATAATCAACCAGCAGCCGACTGGAAATATATTTGTTAACATTCGCTATATCCTTTCTGAGCTGTTACATGGAAAAATAGGTTTTCTGGCAACCTTTAAAAGAGTAAATTGTCTTAATTGTTATTAAGGGATAATTTTATAAGCATTTTTAATCCGCCCCAGAGGCTCAAATGGAAGAGAGTAAAGGCCAAGTTAAAAATAATTTTAAAATATTAACCTCTTATAACCTGGGATGCTGAGGAAGTTAAAAATAGTTCTAGAAACAGTTTGTATCTGTAGCAATGGCCACTACTTCATGTTTTGATCATGTTGCTATTACTGTTAAATGTTCAAAAAGTAAAATGTGTTAGAGGCTCATATTCAGCAATGCTTTGAAACTAAACTCAATTGTGTGCCTGGAAGTGGGAGACTGACAACACTGGCTCGAGGCAGTGCACGTTTCGGAGAGGTGCACGGCAAGCCTTCATATGGTTATGCTGATCCACCTGAGTCTGACCTGCTGTGGTGGTGGTGTTCTAAGCTTCTCCTGTGCAGGCACGTGTAATGCGTTGTTACCTCAGTCTAATCTTATGGCAAAGTAACTTGGTTTGTGTAAGGCAAAAGACCCAGCAAAATACTTCGCAGTTAAAGCCTCTTCAAAAAATAGTTGTTTAAACACGTACAATATTGGAGTAATTGACAAGTAGCATATAATGGATGTTTCATAAATTAATAGCCAATTAATATCCACCTATAATATAGCTGGCAAAATTGTTTGTATCAGCTAATTGTGTGTATTAACATTTTAAGGTATCATTGCAGTTTATTTTGCAGTAACTGTTAGTAGAGTAGCTGTTTGTCCTTGAAGAGAAGCTAAAGGAGACCTGTTGGATCACTGAGTCTGCACATCTTCAAGTATAAGATAAAGCAGGCTATCTTTATGTTAGAACATGCATCCACCCTGATTTTTGGTAGAGGAGAGGGGGGAATCTGTGAGGAAGCCAGCAGACTTGGATTTGGATATTTTAGTTCAATTCTTGGATATGCCACAGATTTCCTGTGTGACTTCAGACACCACAGTCTTTGCCTCGGTTCCCCACCTGTGAAATAAGGATACATTTTCCTGCCTCACAGGGAGATAGATTTTTAAGTATTTCTGTTGCGCTCAGATACGAAATTGATGAAGGTTGTAGAAGACCCTTGAACTTGGCCAACAGGCCAAAAGAAGTTATGCTTTTATTTATTAGATATACATATTTATGAAATATTTAACTTGTTTTATAGTATTACTTCAGTTGAAGGAATTTCCTGGAGGGAAAATGATTCCTTTAGCAAACAATATTTTCCTGTTGTTTCTTGCTTTTAGTATGTACAGGGCCTTTGACATCTCACTTCTTGGTTCAGTGACATTTATTTAGTTCTCTGTGGTGTACAGCAATTTTTTAATAATTTTATGTATGGTAAACTAAATGTAAAGTTCACAAAATTGTATTCCTGCTATGGTAATCTTACAGTACATTGTTAGGGTGAAATACCTATATATTCGAGAATACTCCAGGGCAGTTGGTAATGACATGGGGTAAGTCCTTTGTCAGTTATGGAGAGGAGCAATGACTGCACATTCAGATGATACACATTTGAATGCCAGCAAACTTGGTTGCATTAAAAGAAGTCTTATTTCAGTTGAAGGATGGTAAATAATGCATGACTTGTCAGTCTGAACAGCAGATGAGTCCATCACCACTGGTGGCCTCTTTGAAAGAGATTGTGTTTGTTCTGTGTAGAATGGTATCTGAACCATTCTTTAATATATATATGTACTCTCATACGTGATGTAGATTATAACACACCCACAGAAATAAGGTTAGACTGAAATAGGATAAATTCCATTATAACAAAATCCAAAACCTGTCTGCAGCTTTCCAAGTGTAATTAAATTTTTACCCTGGTAAGAGCTTTTCACATGTGCCATCCTTTGGATTGGGTCCTGCTATTTTTTTCTGGTGGGGAGAAGGAGTGGGACTTGTGAATAGATGATGGAATATACAGTCAATGAGGGATGTAACGGCTGTTTTTTAGTTGAAAAGAATCGTGTGTTTAAAGAGAGGTTGAAAGAACACTTGTAGACTATTTGTGCTTGAAAGAAGTTCCAGGGAAGATTGTCATCTAAAGCAGACAAAAATGGATTCGCCTACTTGCATGGTATACAGCACAGTGGAAATTGTGGCATGGATTATTTTTGGAAGAATTTGCAATAACTGATGATGCTAACACTAATGTGTCTTAGTGTTAGTTGTATGAAGTGGTGTTGTAGTTGTGTTGGTCCCTCCCAAGATATTAGAGAGACAAGGTGGGTGAGGTAATTTAAGAAGTGTAATCTTGAAAGCTTTTCTCACCAACATAAGTTAGTTCAATAAAAGATATTACCTTACTCACTTTGTCTCTTAGTGTTATGCTAATATTTTGTGACACTGTGTTACCTAGTGAAGGTATTGTGTGCCTTCACAAATACTATATGATTCAGGACTACTTTAGCCATGAAAAGCTAGAAATATTAGTCTGGAAATGTTAAATTTATAATGGTTTGCAGTATAGTGGATTTAAATGATTAAATGTGTTGTAACTAGCACTTATAGCAAATGACTATTTAGGGGAGGAAGGGGCATTTTCAGTATTCTGAAAAACTTCATATAGATTTCAAAGCTTTATCTTACTCCAGGAGTAGAGCAGCAAACATCCACCCAGAAAAGATGGTAGAAACTGTGAATATTTGCTTTTTTTAATCCGAGTGCATTGGTGTGACTGAAGTGCGCAAACACTATTCTGGCAGCAAAATGAGCTGTAAAATACAGTGAATCACAATGTTACAAAAAGGTTACATCAGAAGGAAAGGATGACTGACCTTAATTCACCCTATCATGTGAAGTTATTTTAGTGGGTTCCAACTAGGGTGAGCGGATATCTTGATTTTATAGGGACAGTCCAGATATTTGGGGCTTTTTCTTACATAGGTGCTTATTACCCCCTATCCCTTGTCCTGATTTTTCACATTTGCTCTCTGGTCGCCGTAGTTCCAACTAATGAATGATCTATTAGATGTATTACAGTACATGGGGACATTAATAACACAGGTAGTGGCTGTAATACAGAACCTTCTTGTTTGCAGTTGCAGTAATTTTTTGCATTCAGGTGAGGCAGTTTGCCCAATACTAAGGTTATTGTAACACTGAAATAGATGCATCCAGTTTCTGTTTTGATTTAGTTTTGAAGGCATAATAGGGGCTATCATCTGCAAAGCTTTGGTTTGCTTTCTTGGTGTTGTTAAAATGTTCTTAGCTTCTCTAGTTTACTCTGTCCCCGCCCCCGCCCCCCCAAATGTGTGTTGCTTGTGAAGGGTGCCAGATTTAACAGCACTGGAAAATGAATTCACTATCTATGCACCAGATAGGTCAAGAGTAGAAGCACTTGAAACTCTCCCACAGTTTTTGACCTGCCAATGAGTTTCTACCCTGACCTGGTGGCATCTACAGGGATGAGAATATAGCTCATTCTGGATATCCTTTCCATTTTTGGCTTCTAAGAGACTGACCATCCTCAATGCCAATTAGTGCCCTTGATAGTTCACTGAGAGTATGTGACAAACTCAACTTGCTCTACCACCAATGAACTCTCTTTGAGAAATGACTGTGTTTTACCACTGACACGGGCTGGTTTAGAACTGGAGACCAACAGGTGAAAAGCTGTATATGCTAGGGTGGGTTCCATGTATTTTTAAATCCCTGAACATATTGATTCAACAAGTGGATGAGGAATGATTGGAGGTGGTCTGAGATTTTTGTAGGGCCATTAGATGAGTGACTTCACTTTGGAAGCAGTGATCTGGCTGGGGCAAGAGGAACAATGTTTTCTCTCTCTTGTTGTGTTCTTTTCACGTTTAAAAAAAAAAAAAAGCTCTTGCTGCTGTGCAATGGGCGTGTTTGGGTTTAGCCTAATCATTCCACAGAAGAGCCTTGATCCAGTCCAGCATTTCAATCCTGCCGCCGCTGCTTGAGGCTGAGCTCTCCGAACAGTGTGTGGACTATCTGCTGTTTCCTGATGCTGGGGGACTCGGCGGTGCGCTGATTGCGCTTGGAGGGGATGTTTGTCTCGGGGGTCGGGTTACTCTGACCCTCTGCAATTGGCGGCAGCGGGCGTTTTCGTTTTAAGCATCTCCCGCTCCTCCATTCGGGGCAGCTGATTGCGGGGATAATTCTGCGCGATTGTCCGTTCGGAGCGCGGAGGAGAGGGAAGATCAGCGGATTTACTCAGCAAAAAGGACGCACAATGTGCCAACGTGCAATCCACTGTAAACAATGAAATTGCAGGCGGCTTCGGCTCCAATCCTATGGATACCAGACCCCGCTGCTCCTGAGCGATGCATTTCGGGATCTGCGGGAGGATGCATGCAGTCACTAGCTGGATTTTAAGCGGTGGTGCGGGTTATTTTAGGGGCGGCTGAGAGCGCTGGAGATCGCATAGATGGACGTCGCGGTGCCGGGAACCGGCGTGGGTCGGCGGGTAGGGCTGGCGATGTGAATCCTGCCTGCCAGCCCCTGCGCCCAGCGAAGTGACTCCGCTTTGGGGCCGCCCGAGGCGGGAGTGGTTGGCGTCGCCGCGGTCTCTCTGGCTGTGCCGCGGAGGGAGCGCTCGTCGGGGCGGGCCGGGCATGGCTCTGCTGGCGGCGGCTGCCTGACAGGCGGAGCGGGGCGGGAGCCATGTACCTCTTGGACAGCAGCGAGCCGCCCTCCGCCGCCTCCCCCGAGAGGATGCAGCGGGGGACCCCCCAGCGGAAAACCGTCTACCGCATCTCGGTGACCATGGTGAAGAAGGAGCTGCTGGCAGCCGAGGGCAGCGCCCCCGGCCCCGGCCTGGAGCCGCCTCGCCCCCGGCGGCGGGCAAGGGCCCCGCAGATGGGCTCCGCCAGCCTGACCCGCGCCGGGCTCTTGCTGGAGGAGGCCGAGGAGGAGGGCGAGGAGCTGCCGCCCAGTCCCGGCGGCTTCCGCACCTTCCGGACCCTGAGCACCGGGCAGCTGGAGCTGGGCCGGCTGCAGGTGGCCAGGCGCGCGGGGCGCCGCGTCCCCCCCGAGCTCGCCGCACGGGGCCGAGGCCGCGGCGACGGGAGCAGCTCAGGCCCCGGCGGAGAGGGCGCGGGCCCGGGGGCCCCCGGAGGACGGGCTGGCAGCGGCGCGGCGAGCCGCAGGCGCCGGCGGGGCTGAACTCGGGCTGCGGCGGAGCTTCAGTGCGGGCCTGGAGCGGCGGGGAGCGGGCGGCGGGCCCTCTGCCGGACAAGCGGCACAGCAGCTCGGGCTGCCTGGCCCGCCGCCCGGGCCCGCGGTCGCCCGGGCCGAGCCGCCGGCGCCGGGCGCAGAGAAGCGCAACACGCTGGACGTGGGCGAGGTCCTGAGCAAGGCGGAGCCGCTGGAGCGCTGGGAGCGCGGCAAAGGCAAGAACCGGACCCTGGATAACAGCGACCTGCAGCGGCTCTCCGAGCGCCTGGGTCGGGGCAGCGCCGCCTCCCACGAGCACCGGCTGCTTCGCTTCTTCAGCGGCATCTTCACCCGCAGGGGCGGCACCTCCACCCCCTTCGGCAGCCCCAGGCCCCGGGGCTACTTCAGCAGCCTCCGGAGAGCCACCGCGGATGTGCAGTCCAGCAGCGAGAGCATCAACGGCTCGCCCCACAAAGGTGCCCTTCTTGTCTGGCGGGGGTGCTCGCGGGTGGGCCTCGCAGGGTGACTAACAGCACCCCCCTGAGGAGACATTCCCTGGGGCTCCTGCTGCTCCTCTTACCCTTGTCCTCTGCTGCACTTCTAGGGCCTCTATTAAGCGATGCCCGCCACCTTTTACCCAGGTGCAAGAGGTACCCGCTTATGATGGAGGCAGTTTGCATAAGGAGTGAGGAAACATCTTCCTGTAGCTTTGTTCACTGCCCGGATAATTGAGTGTGACGCAAATGCAGCTTGTTCGTTCTACAGGGGGGATAAAGTACACCTGTGTTGCTTTTTTATATAGGTTACTAGGTCACTCAGTGCTGTACTGTGGTTTAGAATCTTTTTTACCATTTGGCATAGTAGAGAAACTGTGTTAAGTCTATTCTAGAATGCTTCCAGTGTTGGTATGTCTGTTTTAAGAGTTTGACAGTGAGGACAGGCAAAGTATCTGTGTTTGTCCATAGATGGCTGCTGAAGCTAAAAAGCCACATGGGTATCAGCAATGTGACATATTCCTTTTACAGATTCCATGTAAATTAGAGCTTGCAGTAGTTAAGTATTATAAACTTACCTAGAAAATAATGGTGAACTTTCAGGACTCAGTGCTATTGATCTTTTTGGAATACGAAAGTAAACTACCTTTTCAAATTAAGTTCATGGAAAGTAAGAATAATTGGGACAGATTCCCCACATTGACGACAGTTTGTAAGGCCATCTTTTTAAATCTGGCCTGGAATGAGTTGTCTACTCAAAAAGAAGAACATTAAAAATCAACTTGAATTTAAGTTATGCAGCGTTAGTGTAAAAAAAAAAATCATGTTTTTCTACTTCCCAATAGTGCTATTTTCTGGAACTGTAATAGATAATCATAGATTTAATATGGCATTAATTATATCAGGATCTAGACTAAAAATACTCCAAAGAGATTAAGAAAAACCAGTTATGGACAAATAATAGCTTACAACTGAAGTACCTCCACTGACATAAAGGTTTTTAGTTTTTTCTTTGCATGTGCAATAGAAAATGTTTCCAGAGTGTGTACAGGTGGTGGTTTATTTTGAAGAAATAACTATAACTTTTCATCCTTAGCAAAGTGTTGCAGATCCAGTGACCCAGCTGTACAGGTGCAAATAATGGCTGCATTTTTTAGGTTGTAGACATCATTATAGCAAAGTTGTAATGTAGGCAACTAATAACTTCATGCATAACAACACTACATCAATAAAATATTAAATATGTCCATGTGGGATTGCGGCAAACGCTACCCTACCTTGTGGTCTGACCTCTGTAAAGTTGAAGTAACCACAACAAAGAAATTAATTTATTTCACCCAGCTTTTGGTATTCGTTTCATGTCAAAATGCTTAAGGAGTGGGTGGGTAGGGGTGTGTGTGTATGTGTGTGTGTATATATAATATATATAAAAATATGGAAAGTACAACATTCTTACATTGGGGGTAAATACGTAAGGAAAAAGGGACCCTTGCATCCATCTTATAAAGAGGTATGTTCAGTGCTGGTTAAGCAAAAAATATTTCCAGTGACATTTTTTTCCAAATGCAAATACCGTAATGCTTGTCAGTGAAAAATTTTAAACTAATCGCAACCCTTAATATGGGCTAATTCTTACCCTGCTTAAAAAGTTTGTTTTACTGTACTATATATGTGTAAATATAGTTAAATGTCATGCACTATTTATTGTGTAAGTCCCATTTTTGTGTTTTCAGCCCTGGAGGGAGTGTGTGTGTGTGTGTATGTTTTTAAATTCAAGAACAATCTTTATTTTGTTTTGCCTTCAACAGTAACTCCATCCTCCTCCTCCAAAAAAATGTGTTTGGTTTTCATGCAGTTGTTGTTTGTTTGTTTGGTGGTTTTTTCTCTTTGTTGTTGTTACTCCCAACAATGTACTTCTGTCCAAAAAACACATTTTGAATTTAGTCTTCAGTTTTGGGCTGGTGCTTCTTGGTATAATGCCAAGAAATTAAGATTTAACTAATTTTGTCCTTTATTCACCCTCTTTTTGTTTCTGGGTGCTGCTAGGGCTTTGGAGCTGACATGTCAAATAAGTTCCAGTATATAAATAGACTGTGACAAGATAAGAATGGAGTGGCAGTCATTAACTCTGCAGGCTTTGACTCCTGACAGTTCAACTCTGACCCTTAATGTAACCTTTACATTTTGCTGCCTTCGGTTTTTAGTAGGCACCAAATGATATTTTAATTAATCAAGGTGTTATGGGAATCAGAGATTGAAGTAATGATCAGCAACAAACATCACAAGGAGCAATGTATACAGGAAGGAGTGTTTCCATCTCATTTTCTTTTTTGTAGAGAGAACTTAAGTTATTAAAGTAGCTTCAAGTATCAGAGGGGTAGCTGTGTTAAGTCTGGATCTGTAAACGCAGCAGAGAATCCTGTGGCACCTTATAGACTAAGAGACATTTTGGAGCATGAGCTTTCGTGCCTTTTCACCCGTGAAAGCTCATGCTCCAAAACGTCTGTTAGTCTATAAGGTGCCACAGGATTCTCTGCTGCTAAAGCAGCTTCAGTATCATCTAATTCAGCTTTCTATGAATCTTATTTTGCAGGGTTGATATTTCTAATTTTGGTAGATATTTCTGTGCATAGATTTTTGTAGTTCATATTTTGTATATGTTAAGACAAAATGGTGAAACAAAACAAAGTGCATCTAAGGCAGGGATTCTTAAACTGGAGGTTGGGGGGGCCGTATGGTTACTACATGGAGGGCTGTGACCTGTCAGCTTCACCCCAAACCCCGCTTTGCCTCCAGCATTTATAATGGTGTTAAATATATTAAAAAGTGTTTTAATTTATAAGGGGAGGGTCGCACTGCAGAGAGGCTTGCTATGTGAAAGGGGTCACCAGCACAAAAGTTTGAGCCACTGGTCTAAGGCATGTATAATGAGTAAGAAAATAGATGGCTTCCACGCCAGTACAGTAACTCCTCGCTTAACGTTGTAGTTATGGTCCTGAAAAATGCAACTTTAAGCGAAATGATCTTACACAAATCCAGTTTCCCCATAAGAATTAATGTAAGTAGGAGGGGTTAGGTTCCAGGGAAATTTTTTTCACCAGACAAAAAACTATATATTATATAGATAAGCACACAGTATACGTTTTAAGCAAACAGCTATGATGATTGTGAAGCTTGGTTGAGGTGGTGAAGTTAGAAGGTGGAAGAGGGGAGGGATATTTCCCAGGGAATGCCGTGCTGCTAAATGATGAACCAGGACTTGTCTGAGCCCTCAAGGGTTAATACATTGTTGTTAATGTAGCCTCTTGCAGAAGGCAGCACGAACTGAGGGAGGGGAGACAGCATCGCAGACAGAGACAGACACACCTTGTGTGTAGGGGAGAGAGATGCACACTGCTCCTTTAAGTAAGCTGACCCACTGTTAAGTGTGTTGTCTTTTTAAGTGGATCAGGAAGTTGAGACAGCAGTTGCTGCTCCAGGCTCTCTCTGTCCCTTCCCTGCTCTATATGGAGAAGGGGTAAGCGGGGTGCAGGAGCAGGGGGAAGGGGGACACCCTGACGTTAGCCCCCTCCCTCGCTGCACAGCAAGCCGGAGTCTCTGGGAGCAGCTCCAAGGCAGAGGGCAGGAGCAGCACATGGCAGTGTGGGGAAGGACAGCTGAACTGCCAATGTATAGCCTGCTGGGTGGCTGCAGCACAGGGAACTTAGAGGAGTGGGGAACTGATAGCGGGGCTGCTGGTCCATCCTGGTTCCAAGCCCCCACCAGCTAGCCATAACGGGCTGCTCTTCCTGCAAGCAGTGGTCAAAGGCGGCTGCCAAACGACATTAGAAGGGAACATTGCACATCTTTAAACAAGCATGTTCCCTAGTTGATCAGCAATGAAACAGTGTTAACCGTGACGACTTTAAGTGAGGAGTTACTGTATAAGGGAAAGGAAATTGGTACCTATCAGTCAATGTTTGCTGAACGTTTTATTTGTGTGGCTTTTGTTTTAAAATTGACTGCTTGTCTCCAGGTAGTATGTGTTTGGCTGGCAACCTCAAATTTCTAAACTTTTTGAAGCAATAGAAGGATAGAAAAATACTTTTAACCTTGGAAAGTAATTTTGCTTTAGGTAATGACACTTTACATCAGTGTTCTTCCAGCTTTAAAAAGTGGAGCCTCCTTCAGGAAACCTAAGTGGACGGTGCGGTTCTCACCTCAGCTATTGTTCAGGCATTGAGCTAAAGCATGCAGTTTTCAAAAGCATCTAAGTACCATTGAAAGTTAAGACTTAGGCTCATAAATCACATCAGCGTTTTTGGGAAAAAAAATGCCCAAAGACTTGACTGAAAAACAAACAAACAAAAAGAGGCCTTTTTGCCATTTAGACAGTTGTTTGCATCTGCCTTCAGGAGGTATGTGTGTGCCCCACATTTTGTGATGCTCTGCTTTGCATATTGAGCAAGTCATTCGCTCATTCATGATTTTTGTTTTCATATGCATCTTATTTTTTGATATATTTTAGAAAAAATCGTGTATTTGTGTGTTCTAATGCAAAACCACTCAAGGGTTGAGGAAGGAACCAAGAAGGCAGGAGTCTGGGGCTTTAGAGATTTTGTACTGGCGTTACTGATAAAGGAAATCACAATGAGATATTGAGATCTAATTATCCTTACAAGCTCTTACCTGAAAAACCTAGGGGAATTTCACAGGACTCCATAGTTTACACTATCAATTTTTTGCTTTTGTGCTCTGACCCAGAAATCCCCTTCTTTCCAAGAAGCTTGTGTTCAGTGACTCTCACTTTGAGCTAGGGATACTTACATCTCAGTTGTTTAGATTAGGGTCTGAAACATAATGGATGCAAAATATTATTTCCATAATAATTTTCTAGTCAGTAAGGATTAGCTGTGTGTTTGAATTAGAGAGTGGGCTTTGTCCAGACATTGTCATGATAAAATAAAATCCAAGTGATAAAGGGATTCTAATCATCTTGGGCATGGTCATAGATGGTTAAGAGATTTTATTTTTATTTATTGAGGAGGTTCTGTGTCAGGCAAAGTGGATGCCAGCTGTACTGATACAGCCAGATGATTAAAAACTGAACTGGTATTAAGGTCACTGGCTGCATTAGAGAGAAAGAGGAAGATTAATTTTTGTGCACTATTCAAGTATACACCAGATGCCAGCAGTGATGGCTTTCACATTTTCTGTTTAGACAAAAATCACATTTTAATTTCTAAGGTTGCTCTGTATTTAACTTGACTGAATGAGCGGCATTATGAGCTGTGTAACTTTCTGCCCAGGGCTGCAGTCTTGACTGAACACTGAATGCTACAGTAATACAACTGATAGGTAATTCTGCATGTTCGGTTATTGGCATGCTTTCCCCTCTTCTGTCCCCCTCAAGCCCAGCACTGTTGGTTAAATGAGTACACCTTTTGCCTGAAATCTGGCATTTTCTTGGCTTATGTACGTGTCAGTCGTAATATTTGGCAGATCAAGAGAATTATGAAGCTTATCTAGATCAGTTGCTCTCAATCTTTCCAGAGCACTGTACCCCTTTCAGGAGTCTCATTTGTCTTATGTACCCCAAGTTTCATCTCATTTAAAAACTACTTGCTTACAAAATCGGACACAAAAACACAAAATCATCACAGCACACCATTACTGATAAAATTGCTTACTTGCTAATTTTTACCATATACAGTAATTATAAAATAATTGGAATATAAATATTGTCCTTTCATTTCAGTGTATAGTTATATAAAGCAGTATAAACAAGTCATTGTATGAAATTTTAGTTTATGCTGACTTCACTAGTGGTGTTTTTTATGGAGCCTGTTGTAAAACCAGGCAAGTCTCTAGGTGAGTTGATGTACCCCCAGGAAGATCTCTGTGTGCCCCTGGTTGAGTACCACTGAGCTAGATGATTAGACCATTAGCTACCCAAGGTCTAGTGCATAGAAACATCATCTTCTCTCCCCTCCCCGCCCCCCCATCTTGCCCTGATCTTGATGAGCTCAGGTTGCACCAGGTAATGATGGTGTGCTTTTGTTGGTTAGAGCTCGGCAGCATGGGTCCAAGCTATGTAGCCGGTCTGAAAGTCCATTGCAGGGCATTGGTTTTCAGAAGTATACTTGAGCAGCTCTGGTTATTTTCCCTAAGGCAAGACAATAGAGCTCTAAAGTGTTTGAAGGTTCTGCTAATAGAGAACTTAAAACCTGTGGGGTGCAGGCTATTGCAGTTTCTAAAAGAACTTAGTCTGTTGACACTAGAAAAGTGACCCATTACTGACAGCTGTTGGTTCACACTTTTCCCCTGCAGCTTGTGTTGTTGAAAACCATTTAATTGCTACGGTTAAATGACATTTCACATTCATCGAGACCAAAACTTACTCTGATCTTTTCTTAGTTTTGTGTAACCTGTTAGCAGTCCCAATTTTATAGATAACGGTACTTGAGAAATTCAGTATTAAAGTTTTCATACCATTATGCCAAATGCAGTGTTTAGAATTAACATAAAACAGTTGTTTACACTGGAACATTATTCTTCAATTGTGTTCCTACTATCATGTTTCCAAATAAGTGTTTTGTAGGAGGTGCAAATTAACTGCTGCTGCACTGTGGACTTGTTTCATTCCTGATGTGGGTCAAATATAAAAAGGATTATTATCAAAGATTACAAATATATCAGTTTTGCCCTTTACAATACTGTTGGAATTTTCTCTAGGCAACTCCAGTAAACCTACAGTAGAGGGAGGTTGTATGCTAAAAGAATCCAGAGTGGACATTTTTATATGTGAGCAAAAGAAATGCCATTAAAAATCTAACTTGAAAAGCAGTTATCTATTCTGTCTTAGGAACACAAAGTTAACTTGAAGGAACCTTAAAAATCAAGTATTAGCTAGACTTTGTTTGCATATCTTGAACAGGTACAATTACAATGTTTGTTGTCAAATAATTCCACAGTGTGCACAAAATAACTCCAAATGTTTCTTGTAGCAAACTATCCAGCAAGGTTAATGTTACTGTGATAACACGTGATAGGCACCATGGCTTTCAAAAGTGTCACTTCCTTCATTTCTTCTCAAACCTAGTAATCTGGCATAGTATGTTAATTTGTATGCAGGAGCTTCTCATTATTTTATTGGAGCTTTGTGTAGTTATGAATAAAATAGCATGATTGTGGGAAGAATGCATATAGGATCTAATTTTTCATAGATTGCGTAACACCATAACTCCATTTAAATTCAACAGGAGCTGTAGGTGTTCCACCTTAAAAATGAGGCCCATGAGCTATGAAAGCACATTTAAGTTTTGTAAGAAAATAATTAAATTCTGTACTGCTACACATGAACATCCTGGTGAGAAAAGTAATAGGTATACCGTTGCACCTGATGGCCAGTATGCGGGTGAGTTTGATGCTTATGAATAAGGGACAGTGCACTTGATTATTGTTGAGGATGCTTTTTAAGGATTATCACTTGTTCATATAAAGTTACCTTGATGTAGAGTTATTGTAGTTACCAAAACAATGAACATAATTATAACTTGGAAGGAGATGCTAAAGACTTGCTTTTCCCTCAGTTAGATAGCGTGTATCTAGAGAAAATCTAAGCCCAAGAAACATTTATATAGCGTGATGGTTTTCTTTTGATAGTAAAAAATTCATTTGGGATCAACATTAAGATATTGCAGAAAAATGTTATAGTCAAATATTTATAATAATTACTAGATGACACGTCATAAATCTCATATCCATGACCGTTGGATTTTACAGATGAAGATTTTTGTAGAATGTGTTAAAAATTGTGTACTAGTTTCTAAGACAAAGTCTGACTCCTAGTATTTTAATTCTGAGAGCCTCAGTTACCTCCATAGAGTAATGAAGGGCATTTTGGTTTAGGAGAGAACAGTTTATGGGTGTGGCCTTTTATCTCTGGAGCTGCAATAAACTAAGAGTGCAGTCCTTTGGAGCTGAAATGAATCTAGCTGTTTGTTACTGGCAGTCCATATGCAAGCTTCTTAGCATTTGCTGGGTTATGTAATTCTGTCTTATGTTCTTTTATTTGCCATTTCAGGGTTAGGGGCACTTTGGGAGACAGATTCCCAGTTTTGGATATGTATGAATTAAACTTCCTCTTTCTACATACAGTACCATGACAGATTTCAAGCAAACTGCTATCTTATCTGAGGTTTTAAATGCTAATCTTTATTGAAACGGGAGTGAATTTGAGATACCAGGAATCACAAGTGGAGGGCAGAAAGCACCGTTCTGATTGCTACCAACTCCAGTGTTTCTGATTTGCTGTTCATGCACTGATCAATTCAAATTTCCGTGGATAAGAACTTGTTGGTGGGCTTGTCCAGTTAATTGGAGAAATAACCCGTTAATACTGTCCAGATTTCCAGAAATATTTCCCAGCAGCTGTCGTTCACCCAAATTGTTAACAATTTGAAACCTCCAGATAAATATATTTTGAGAAGAGGTGATTCTTGTAATACTACTGCTAGTTTTGGCCACCTATCCTCATGATGATAATTATTTCACTTTTTCTAGTCATTAAGACAGGAGGAAGCCATATATTAAAATCTTCCTTCTGATTTGAGAATCTTCCCTTATGGTGCATAGTATGTATGCCTTTGGGGAAAGGACTGCTGCTTCCTCTGTTTTGTAGAGTGCCAAGCACACTGACACTCAGTGAATTTGTTTCCCTGTACATATGCACATAGTTGTCTACTAGGGGCAATCCTCCAAATTAGTCCTGTCCTAGGAGCCTGGTGTTTTGGTCATCACTGTACTATGATGAGCCCTAATTTCAGATTGTTCTGCTGTAAACATTACTGACAACAAAAGTGTGGTACTTGAGCAGAAAGCTATGCCCCTTGACTCTGAAAATAAATCCATTTTAGGAAAGAGGTTCAGAATTACTGATGTTTATTCTGAGTAAAACTGTTCTACTTATGTGAACATTGTTATTACATGTCTGACTGAGAAACTGGGACAGTGCCCCTAGTATTCCTTATGCAGTTGTTTCACTCTGGAATCTTCTGGTTTGACAAACATTTTTATATATGTTGGCAAGGGAGATTGCTTTTCCATCTCAATCCCTAGATCCCATGCAGAAAATATTTCATTGTGTTAATAGAGAACATGAGAATTAACTCTCTTGTACCTGTTTAGAGTCAACTCTATTTCAGCTGTTAAAATGGAACTTCAGGCCTGCATAGAATGTTTGACAAGTTGGGGTTATTATGCACAGGACTTGCAAACATCCCTGACACTTACTGGCTCGAGCCGAGTAGCCTGTTCTGCCATGCTAAGGGGGATTAAAACAAAATAAATTAAAAGTTGTGGACTATTGTTGTTAAATAAAGTAAGCAACATGCTGTGAATAACTTTACTATTTCAGCTGTAATAAACATAACTTATAACTACCTCTTTCTGTTAAAATGTCAGTTTATTTATAACCTGAAACTATGTTCTCTATGATTTGTAAGCACTGGGCAATGGTAAAGTGAGAGTGAGTGAGCTGAGTCTTGTTTAACTGCTTCCCTGACATCTCTATTGTTGCTGCTTACTGTTCAGGGGTTCTTTAATTTTGATAGTTCAATAACCCGGAGAGTCCTCAAATTCAAATATCAAAGAGCCTGGCATCCATCACTTCTGCTTCATTTAGCTGTTCAGGAGCCACTTGCTTGGGAAAAAAGGGAGTGAAAGTCTACCTTGTTTTGGAAGGCATTCAGTACATTCTTGGCCAAGGTATTTCCAGTATAAAAGGTATAGTGCAGGGGTTGGCAGCCTCTTAGAAGTGGTGTGCAGAGTTTTTATTTATTCACCCTAATTTAAGGTTTTGTGTGCGAGTAATACGTTTTAACATTTTTAGAAGGTCTGTTTCTATAAGTCTATAATATATTACTAAACTATTCTTGTATGTAAAGTAAATAAGGTTTTTAAAATGTTTAAGAAGCTTCATTTAAAATTAAATTAAAATGCAGAGCCCCTTGGACTGGTGCAGTGTGAGTGTCACTGAAAATCAGCTCGTGTGCTGCCTTTGGCACATGTGCCATAGGTTGCCTACCCCTGGAATAGTGCAATCTTTATTTTGTCCATTTCTCATCTAAGCACTTTTCATAGTTCAGTGGCTTTCCACTAGTTATATCGAGCAGCTTTGAGTTTCATTAAACATGTTATACACAGGTCTTTGTCTTGCCAAGTAGAGCAAATTATAAGAGTTGCTGTCCTTACTTCCTGTAATTAGGATTCAGAGAAACCATCCCTCTTTTGCTTTGTAATTTTTAGTCATTAATGGTCATTTTTGTTTGTCCTATGAAAAGTCAAAAAACTAAATTTACTGTGCTCTATATTGTGTTACTGCTATAAAACCACCTCTAGCTTTTCGTGCTGCTGTTCCCCACAGCAAACTGTTTGATCCTAGTCTCAAGCCTGGTCTACACTACGCTGTTAAACCGATTTTAACAGCGTTAAATCGATTTAATGCTGCACCCGTCCACACTACACTGCTCTTTATATCGATTTAAAGGGCTTTTTAAATCGATTTCTGTACTCCTACAAAACGAGAGGAGTAATGCTAAAATCGATATTACTATATCGGAATAGTGTTAGTGTGGACGGAAATCGACATTATTGGCCTCATTATTTTACAGTAGCTACCCACAGTGCACCGCTCCAGAAATCGATGCTAGCCTCGGACCATGGACGCACACCACCGAATTAATGTGCCTAGTGTGGACGCGCACAATCGACTTTATAATATCTGTTTTATAAAATCGGTTTAAGCTCATTCGAATTTATCCTGTAGTGTAGACATAACCTAAGAAAACACAGGATGGTAGAACAGCAATTGCACTATTATTATGCATATTAAGGTTATTAGATCAGGAAAACAACCTGATTTTGCTCTCGATAACTTCAGTATTTCTGCTGTGCTGTGGAAATGTCTGGCTGAGGACAGAGGCAGAGTTTGCTTTGTTAAAGGGGAATCAGTGTTCATGAAGAGTACTGGATTGATAGCCCTAAAGGCTGAAATCTTCAGTTCATTCTCTGAATAATTATAGTACTTTATGGGCAACAGTATGAGCCTCCCCACTTTGCTGCAAAATTAGATCACGCCAACAGAAACAATCTCTTGAAGAGGTGCATAACCATTCAGCTAGCATTCAGTTAGGCTACCAGTTTGTTCATCTTGTGATGGTAGTTTTGTGATATGGTAAGTGTACACTTCACCATCCATTGGCTAAATGACTTAGGTGGAATAAGTTGGTAATATCTTTAGTTTCCTGCCAACTAAGGTGGAGTTTAAGTAAGTGGGTATAGTAAGAGTACCCTGAGCCATCTATTTCCCCAAAGTTCTTACGCTGATATTTTTTGAGATTCTTCTTTGAGTAGATGCAGACATGTATTCCAAGCAGGGATGTGCACGCCCCGCGCACTGGAGATGGAGACTTTTGCCTAGCAGTAGCTGTAGAGGGGCAGCGCTCATGCCTCTGATATGTAGCTCTTCCTCTGGCTATATGATGAGGCACCATCCCAACCCCCCTCAGTTTCTTCTCACTGGCCCATCAGCTGGAGTCAGAGCTCTTTGTGGTTGTTTTCATAACCTTGCATTCGTTCTTTTAGCTTAGCCTAATGACCATAGTTAAGAGTACATTTTAGTTAGTTAGGATTAGTTTTAAAAAATTAGAGTATACTGTTTGCAGCATGCTCCCTGGTGATGCCCTCACTGGGTTTCAACCATTGCCCTTCATGTGGAGTGACGATTCTCAACAGTGACCCTCACATGCAGTGCTTGCCCTGCCTTGACGAAGCCCGCCTTAAAGAGTGCTAGTCGATCTGTAGATCATTCAAGACGGGGACTCAGGTGGTGCAGGACCTTTACCTCAAAGAGCATCTGCTTGAACAGCCCTTGCAGCCTGACCTGTTATGTAGGTTTACCTTGGGCCACAGATGGCCCTCAGGCTTGGATAGTGCTGCTACCTCTTGTTCCAGGGGAGGGAACCTCTCCAAAGAGGCACAGGTGCTGTTCTCTGTCATTGGTGCCAGAGAAGAGGTCTCAAAAGACCGATTGTGAGTGATCCAGGTCCCAGGGCCACTCTTCTGCTTTCTATAAGAAGAGTACAGACCGGTCCCTGCAAACTTCCCTTGGTATAGACTAGGGAGGGCACAAACCCCATACCTTTGACTCCGGTTCCTGGTATCCGTTGAGTCTAAGGATTGGAGCGGTGGCACGGATAGTGTCTGACGCTGTTGTACAATGCTGTGGCGGATCTACTCTGCCTTTTGGTCCTGTCTTCACTGCTAGTCCAAGAGTTCGCAGGGCTGGTGCTTGTGATAGCTCCAGCAGTTGAAGCATACTTCCAAACTCTCGGGCCCTTTGGTTCATGAACTATGACGAAGTGGGAAAGTTTCTCAATATTTTGTGAGAGTGCTGCATATTCAATTAGGTCATGGGAAGGGGTTTTACTGTTGCAGAGATGCAGAGGACCAGGTCTGACTGTCATCTGGACCCAGACAATGGCCAGGATGTTTTGTAACCTAGCAGTTGATGATCCTTGAGACCACCCTCTGCAAGAAACCACCAGGCTGTAACCAGCTGGAGAACAAAGATGGACCAGGGGCCTTTAGGCGTGGTATAGTGTATGGGACTTGAAGCAGGTCACATGCTTCTGGATTAGGGCCAAAGGGGTCTTAGCCCACCTAGGCTCTGGAGAGACCCAGAAGGACTATGCCAGGGGTAGGCAACCTATGGCACACGTGCCGAAGGCGGCACAAAAGCTGATTTTTCAGTGGCTCTCAGACTGCCCAGGTCCTGGCCACCGGTCTGAGGGGCTCTGCATTTTAATTTAATTTTAAATGAAGCTTCTTAAACATTTTAAAAACCTTATTTACTTTACATACAACAATAGTTTAGTTATATATTATAGACTTGTAGAAAGAGACCTTCTAAAATGTTAAAATGTATTACTGCCACACAAAACCTTAAATTAGAGTGAATAAATGAAGGCTCGGCACACCACTTCTGAAAGGTTGCCAACCCTTGGACTGTAAGTTGCTGTAAGTTTCTATTCTCTGTGCTGTTCCAGTCATCCAGTGAGCCCTTCTGTTTTTACAACGCTAAGAGTCGCTCCAGTCTAAAGATATTGGGGTTGCATTGCTCCCTTTTGAGCATGCAGGTCTTCCCTAGCGGTCCTGTTCGAGTGAGCTCACGGAACGCAGCTGAAGGCTCAGAGGGTTTGGATTGAGGAGATGGTGAAGTCAAGGGATTTACCCCAGCAAGAGGGTAACACTCTGAAGGGATCCTCCCAAGAGCTGTTCCAGAGCCATGCAAGAACTCTGGAACAGTTCTTGGACCTCATTGCTGTCAGTTCAGCCTCCCATGGCGTTTCCTCTCCTTGCTGATGACCTTGTACAGGACTGCAGCTGCACCCTGAATCTGATGATCAGTTTCCTACACCTTACAGCGTGGGTGCTGCATGGCTGAATGAGAAGGAAGAGCATTGTTCAGAGGCTGTCCAATAGATCCTACTTAAGAGTGGGAAGCCTTCCACTTGGATGGCCTACTTGGTGAAGAGGAAGAGGTTTTCCATGTGCTCCTTGGCCTGTGAGACCCAGCCAGTGGAGCTTCCATCCAGGACATCTTAGAACTGAGTTTCTCAAATGTGGCCATCAGTGGCTTTTCTTGCAGCCACAGCTCCTGGGCTCTGATGTGGGGGAGGAGTGGCAAAGTAGTAGCCCCTTCCTGTTTCTCCTGGATGCACTGCCTTGGTGTTGATTGCTGGGGCCACCAGCAGTGGTTGGGCCTTTCTTCCCCTGTCCTGGGGCACAATGATGGAGGAGCAGGCAGCCGGTGAGTTTCCCACTGTCCCAGGGGTGGTGGAGTTCAGGGTTTGGTTTTCAGCCCTAGGGTGACGGGGCTGCAGGCTCTGGTCACAAGGCTTTGGGCTCCAGCCCCCCAATGTATCTCCCCTCTTTTCCCCCATTCCCTGGCCCCCACTGCCTCCCTGGACCCTCCCATCTAGGGCTTAGTTTGTCCCCAGGCTTGTTGGCAGGGCTGAGTAAGTCTGCTGTGAATAGTGACTTTTGTATATTTGTTAACTCTTTTCACAGCGGACTTACTAGCTAGCAATAAATAAAAATTAGAATGATTTGGCCATGTATTTGTGCATATTTATTTGTTTTCCTTAAAGCTAATTAAGTATACTGGGAAAAAGCCACTAGCAAAAATTGGTGGCCACAGTCTGAGGCCACCAAAAATGTCTTCTGAGAATCCCTATCTTAAAATCCCTACACCTTCAGGAACTGGGCTTGGCACTCAGTTCAGTGAGTTCACTTCGCAGCAATATCCATATTTCATCCACCTAGCCAAGGGAAATTATTTTTTCCAACACTGTGGTGATGAAATTTTTTAAAGGACTTCTCCGCCTGCATCCTCCCATCTGAGAACCTATATGAGTTTTGCAGGCTTCTGGTATGAAGGAGTTAACTACATAGCACAGTACTACAACTATTTATATCCATGTATAGTTGCATAAGTTAGGACTGTTTGCTGGATGCCAGATGAGGATTATAAAGTTTAAATGAGTCTTGTTCTGAAGAACGCATTTTGTAAATAGTGTTCCAAGGTATCTGGCAGTTAATGGCCTTTTCCAACCCACGCTGATTCCCTTGTTAGAAAGGATGCTGGTTCTGTTCAGAATAAGGAGTGCTAGCTAGTCAACTGTAAAACTGTAGAATTTTGGCTACTTAAATGCCCATTCCAGATGGGGTTAATATTATACCTGGCTGGTTTTAGGGATCTCTGAGAAAGTGGAGGCTTCTGATTATGAAATCAACTGTACTGTGGGGCTAGCCTGTTAATGCCACTGAAGAAAATGCACAGTGTCTTAACTGTTTTTCATGGAGAATAATGCGGTTTCTTTCCTTTTTAACTTTTTGCCCTTTGAAACTTTGTATTTTTGTTCACTCTAGGCATAGCACTGAGGTAGTTAATCTAACTATTGCTGGTGTAGAGGAATAACCTTTGGTGCTCCGTGATGCATACAATAAATTAGGTGAATACTAAATGCTACCACGTCAGCCAGTAGTTTCATTTGACATTGCCAACACTAGTCTGGTTTGAACTTGCACATAAGTATTAAGTATTATTGTTGTTATACAAAATAGTTTTTTTATTAGGCATCTTAAAAAGCATGACATTTTAAAACTTTTTATTGCTACAGATTTATGCATTTAGTTTAAGAAAATCAGTGCTGCTTAATGGAAATAGTCTTGATCCTATCATCTTGCTTTTAATTACTAAAAGTGCAAAAAATTACCTTAAATGAGAAGAATATTATTTTTCTTACTTGGCAGTGTGTTGCTGTGCCTGAGAATGAACATAAAGAAATTAACAGGAATTTGTTCTGTGTTTTAGTCTTTGGGAACCTGAAGTTACTTGAGTTTCTGTCAACATGAAAGTGAAGAGGATAAAGAGAGCGTTTATTTTTCACTGAATTAATGTATTCAGTGATCTCTGTAAGCTAAATTCTGTTTCATGATTGTCTGTACCTCTGTTGTATAAAAGGTTAGACAATGGGATTCAAAGCTTCCATTAACTCAAAGTCCAATGTATCTTGACCCCTAAGGACCTCTTGCGGGACCTTCTCTGCATTAGGAAAACAAGTTCTGCACCAGTACAGTTATATTTGTGCCATCAGCAATGGGGGCTCTGGCGTAGACATGGGACAGGTGTTTGTACTACCTTGTTGCCTAGCTTTGCAGGTTTGTAGGTGCTACCTATAGTGTCAGAGCGGTCCTGGTCTTGAGGATGCTTTATTTTTATTCACCATCTTGTTTCCACTTCCCCAGTTGTGTCGCTTTGCTTCACCCCATTCTGTGAGGTGAAGGAAGGGATATTTATTAAGCCTTTTGTCTTCAGCAGTGCTGTCGTTGCTTCAAGGAGCAGTTTTAGTACTGATTCATCCTACCGTGTTTGTATTTCAAAACACAGAATGACACTGAACAGCATGGTAGGAGAGAGAGACTGCAGAAAGGGGAGGGGAGACAATATGTCAATGACTATTAAAATAGCTTGTATTCATCTAAAAGAAAACTGGAGATACAAAAGCAACCTGGACCTGAATGTATCCTGAAATAACAGCGGAAGGACCAGGTACTGAAAACACTAGCTTCTCTTTTGTGTCTGCAATTTGTGGGCACGATTAAAGCTCGTTTGAATGTCAAAGCATCTGATTTGGAGGTTTGGTTAGGTCTTTGGATGTTTAAGTAGCATTAATTGTCCCTGTACTTTTGTGGGCTCAAAATTGCTTTAGACCTGCCTAAGGCTAGGCTGAAAGTTTGGCCCTTCTGAGTCCTTCCTTTTTTTGTCTTTTCATATAATCCTAGGCTGTGGCTACACTGACGCTTTACGGAGAGGTGGAGTACATGGAGCTCTCTCCCAGCGCTGGCGCTGCGACCACACTCGCACTTCAAAGCGCTGTGGAGTTTCGAGTGTAGCCAAGCCCTTATAGATGGATGGACATAGAGTTGGTTGTGATTCCGAAAGCAGAATCTAGTAGTGCTAGTTGCAGTTGATTGATTGTGCACTCAAACTTAAATATGCTCCTACTATAGTGTTCCCATGTCTAATTGTTTCCTCTTCTGTATTTAAATACCTCAAATCTGGTTGTTCATAATGGTTATTAAAGTAATGATCCAGCAGCAGACATAGTGTGGTCTTTGAATTTTTGGCTCTCTGCTAACCTGTTAACACATTTGATTGCCAACACACTTGCATCAGTTCTGTTGTTAACCTGAAGCAAGGAAGTGGCGGGAGGGGGCAGGGGAGGTTTAAAAAGAGCCCACCTCAGATGTAGGGCTAATTATACTGCATTGTAGTCACTTAGTGCCTGTAACCGAGTCTTTCATTTCTCCTCGGAGACCAGTAAACCTGACACAGCCAAAGAATGCTTGTCTGAAAAACATGTTACAATATTTAAATCCTTGGCTTTGACACAGGAGCTGTAGACGCTGCTAGACACTGAACTTAGGGTCTCTAAGTTCAAGCCAAAAGGATAATTACTTTTAAGAGCTCGATCCTGGGAAACCAATTGTATGTTTAAGGAGTTAAAATTTTCGGTTTGATGGGATAACTCATCCAATTTGAGAGCATAAAGTTTTTTCCCCTATGATCTCATTTGGAAATTATAGGTGGTCTGGGACAACAGACTTCCTGCATTTTGCCCTGAAAATATGTTCGGGGGATGTATCAGGTAACTCATTTTTAGCTATTATGCAGTACTTGCCCCCTCTCCCTATAGTCCTGGCTTTTTTTATAGTGAAGTATTTTGACTGTATTCAGCAAGCCATATTTTAAAGTTTTAGTTAACTTGCTCTGGTGGATGTAACAAATGGGCACTAATTTTGCCATTCAATTGTCACCAACCAAAACAATGCTAGACTGCTGAAATAATGTCTGAATTGCCAAACCAAGACTAGGCAGTACCTGCAACTGGTACTGTAGATATGAAATCTCTGTCACCGGGGGTGTGACTGAATTCAGAGGCTAACCAACCTCCACCTAAGTTACAAGGTTGGATATTGGGGAAACTGGTGGCAGAGCAAGCCACAGAACAGCACCAGAGTTGTGCTCTGGTCTAGCAGCCAAAGTAGTTTCTACAGCTCTGCTGCTCGCACTCAGCGTGTGTGTGGGCAAGGCAGAAAGGAATGAATGAGTGGTCCATGGTGGGAGATCATCTCCCCCAGTTCTCTCCTCCTTACATACATAGTGCCCCTCCAAACATCTGGGGAGCTGTGTGCTGTGGTTCCCATGCACTGCCTTACCCAAATTCTTTGGATGCACTCTCGTCTGCTTTTATCAGTTATTAGATACCCTCTGGACCTGCAGAGGGAAGGGCAGATGTTGCTTCTTACTGCATTGGCACTTCAGATTGGAAGTCTTAGTAGCTGTCATCAAAAAAGCGACTTGTGTATTATTAAGATGTGTTGCATGTTATGAGATGCTTTTCATTTAATTTCTGAGGACAAAATTTACCTACTTTGAGAAACAAAAATTAAGTGAGAATGCGTGCGCGCACGCACACACACATTTATTTCAGCCAGTGAAGGCAGCAGGTTCCTTTTGTCAGTGAAGCAGGGAATCAGTCTGCATGGGAGATTTTGGTGCCTAGTCCTTGTCATCCTGGCATGACTCTGTTTTCCAGTTTTTCCTTGTCTTTCTGCCAGAAGCCACTTGAGTATAAAGGCTTTCTTTTGCTACAGCTTTCCTCAGTTGGCCTTGAGATTCAACATGGAGCTGAAGCTCTGCTTCTCTTACTTCATTCGTCTGTGGTTGCACCCATTGATAGTGGGAGCACTCTGCACTGTGTTCAGGCCTGCCAAGACTTGCAACAGCCGGTTGGCAGCACATGAGCAAGTGGGTGGGAACCGGATAAAAAGTATTATGCTTCCTGGTACAGAGAGAACAAGAATTGGTGCTAAGCTATCAGAGCCAGGGCAGGGCTATCAAGGAGGAGCTATGGCTGGTTCAGAGTGGAAATGAGAGGGATCCTACCCGTTACCTCCCTTAGATCAGAAGCATGGCTCAAAATGGCCTATGCAGCCTCAGTTTCCTCAGGGAAGTTATAGTTGAATGTCATCGCTGGAAAAGGATTGAAAATCTGGAAGCATTAAAACTTTTCCTGAAAGTCTACATTCCTTGGGTACTTTTTATCCCTACTGGGGTATCCTGCTACCTTTCCAAGAGCTGACGTCCTGGGATCAGTGGCACCTCTGACCACTCCCATAGTTACTGCTCCATTTTCTATCACCTTCAGTTAGATCTCCAGGAACTACCTGGAAGGCTTCCCTCATGGATGATGAGGGACCTAGGTGGATAAAGAGGCTCAGTTCCGTTCATGATCACCCTCCCATTCTTCACATAAACTTTGGTGCCAGCCTGTATAGGTGAGGTGCCTAGTCCCCTATTGATACAAAGGGGGGAGAGGTAAACATCTTTTAGACAAAGCTCCTTGTATTAGGTGACAATCCTGAATTATGTTTCTAGATCTACCATATTGGAGGAATCCTATCACAACCACCAGCAGATCTTCATAAACTAGCCTCTCAGAGCCTGGAAGTTAATGTGTCTGCTGCTCTGCTACCACCCCCTAGTACACACACACACACCAGTGAAGCCACTGCTGTTACTGCCCAAAGCTCCTAGGAGCCTCTTGTGGTAGGCCTGTACAAACACGGAACAAAAAGGAAGTCCCTGTTTCAGAGAGCTTCCAGTCTCTTTTGCAGGTTGTTGTAAGCTTCACTTTTCCCAGAGGATGTGTGGGAGCAGCTGTGAGAGCTGGATTTTCTGGAGTCTGGCTGAGGAGGGGAGAAGGGGGCTTGAGAGGGGGCTGTGACCTAGAAGGGAGAGACTTACAGGAGCTTCTCAACACCCTGTAAGGCTAAATTGGTGTATTAAAAGTGCAATTTCAAATTCTGCATGAAAAAATCACATTTAAGAGATTAGACTAATCGTTGATTCCCTCCTGTGGTTTTTACAGTCCCCTTCTCTCCCCAAATCAGGCTTAGTTACACTTGCATATTGTACACTTTCAGTCTTAAAATAGTTTAAATAATTTATTTAAACACATTGAAAGATTATACTCAAGCATCTTCCTCTGAAATCCCAGCAGCCCCATAATGTGATCATGGGTCTTGGCTAGAGAGGCTCTCTATCTGGGACAGACCAAGCAAATTCAAGGGAGGGAGCTTTTGGACACGATACCTTTTTCCTGGTAGGTGCCATTCTGATGTTAAAAACAGGAAACTGCCCCAAAGGAAACTAGAGCTAACAGCCTCCATATGTGTATCCAAAAACATTTGTTGTGGGGAAGGTCTTTAATGCAGTTGTTCACTGATAAAATATGGTCCTGTCGCAGCTCTTCTTTGCTGTACCCTCTTGCTGAACCTATAAGAAATTATAAAGGGATTAGGTCAGAGGGTTACAGATATATATGCAGAATTAACTTGTATTGTCAAGTTCCATAGGTTGGGATTTTAAGTCATGCAGTTGGCCTTGAGATTCAACGTGGAGCTAAAGCTCTGCTTCTCTTCCTTCATTCATCTGTGGTTGCACCCATTTTTAGGGCAGATAGAAAACTGTAAATAAACTACACCATGTTACGAAATTACCCTTTTTGACCCGAGTGGTTAGCCAAAATTTGAGTTCCTATGGGTTGCTTCCCTTAGGAGGAGAAATTGATGGTGTAGTCAGGTGTTGGGTGCAATCCTGTTATGTTACAAAGAATGTAGAGATGCTCCTGTTTCCTGAACACAATAGGAATCATACAGCTGGAGGCAGTTTCCTTGTTCACAGTTCCATGCCTCTTTCCAGCCAAAGCTCTACCCAAAAGCTCTAACAACTTTTTCGAAGTCTGGGTCCACACTAGTACACTACAGATTTTGGCCTGCATGTCCGTTATGGTCAGGGATATAAAGAGGTATGATACCTGACCGATGTAGCTGTGCAGGCAAAAGTCTCTAGCATAGATACAGATGTACTGGCAAAGCTGGGGGTTTGGAGGGAAGTTTATTATACCAGTAAAAAGTGCATCTCTGCCAGTATAGCTGTGTCCACGCTAGGACTATGTCTACACTACTCATGTTACAGTGTGGCTGTGGCACTGCTGCCACGGCAGTACTGTGATATGGACAGTGTAATCATGCTTTATCGCTGGGGGAGAGCTTTCCCGTCAATAAAAAAAAATAACCACCCCAAACAAGGGAGGGTAGCTGATAAAGCACTGTCTGTACTGGTGCTTTTCAGTGCTAAAACTTGTGTTGCCATGGGGGGTGTTTTTTCACACCCCTAAAGGACTAAAGTTTTAGTGCTGAAAGTGGTAGTGTAGACAGGAATGTTTTACGTGTATAGCATACTGGTATTCCTATACCCATAAAGCACTCCTAGTGTAGTCATGGCCTCAGGGTCATGCTCTTGCTGTCTTTGGTGCTTCCTTACTGCTTTCTGTGTGTGCATCTGTGGTTTTGTCTACTCTCTGCCTGCTGCTTGCTTGCAGACATATAGCTGCAATCAAATCAATACCTGGCCTCTGCATTTGTTGTTAGACCTCCAGGGGATTCCCTTGGACCACATGGTCCATCTACTACCCAGGCTGGTATGTGGTCTAGTCACTGAGTGGTGGATTTCCATTGATTCAGTTATCATTAAACAAAGGGGCATTTAATGTTAGCTTCCTTCTGTTCAGGCCAATGGGGTGTCATGCCCAGCCCTTCCAGAGGGGTTCACAGGTTGCCTGTCCCCTATCTTAAGTGTTTTAGCTTTGTGAAAATAAACTTGTGAGCAGACAGATACAGTTAGGAAAAGATGGAGTTATTTCACTGGTGTGTAGTACACAACCAGTCCATTACCCCAGTATTATACGGTACAGACTAATTGTAAGAAGTTCATTCTTTCATTCACTAGCTTAACTTTTCTGCAGAATATTTCTAGGAATGTGCCATTGTCTTCATCCCATATAGTGCTGGGCTTGTTTATTTACACTTGCTGCCGTTCCACGGCTACTGTTGTTGCACCAGCCTGTGTGCTGGCACAGGTTTAGAAAGAGCCATACTTTAAAAAACAAAATAAAACAAAAAAAAAACAGTAAAATCCTTTAGAACCTTATAGAAAAAAGATTTGGCAGGAATGTTGTGACCTCGACAAAAATATCTACACCTCTACCCCAATATAACGCTGTCCCCGGAAGCCAAAAAATCTTACCACGTTATAGGTGAAACCACCTTATATCGAATTAGCTTTGATCTGCTGGAGTGCGCAGCCCCGGCACCCCTGCTCTCCGAGCGCTGCTTTACTGCGTTATATTCAAATTCCTGTTATGTTGGGTCGTGTTATATCGGGGTAGAGGTGTATTTTTCTTTTTGCTAAAGTAATTAAATGTAAAACTCTAGGTATTTGTTTCTTCTGCTGCAGAAAACTGCTCAGTGAACAGCTGAAATTAGTACTGAAGATGCAAGTTTTGGGATGAGATACATGAGCATGGAAAGGTTAGCCTGTATACGGCTGATGACAAATAGGGTTTCTGTGGCACATTATAATTATCTTTAAGTGCTTTAGTCACATACTGACTAAATTTAGCATATGAAAACAGGCAGGATTCATACCATAAACATCTTCTCTAAGATAGCCTATTACATATACATCTGAAGAACAGAATGTTTTTCTGTCTATTGTATTGTTGTAATAGATTTTTGTTGGTGCTTTGAGGTAGGTATAGTTTGTGTATGCATTGTACGTTTGACTAGTCCTTCAGTGAGTGCTGTCAGTGTGCTGTTGGTTTGAATATTTGTTTTTGCTTTGATCACAGTTATGATAACTTCAATGATTTTAATAACTACAAAAAGATTTTATTGCTAAAGCTAGTATTTGTTGTTTGGATCTGCTTGTATATCTGTGTGGCGGTTTCTCTGTGGAGCTTATAAATAGCCAAGTGTAACAGTACTGTACAGTGAATCACTGTTAGAACAAAAACTTCTCTTCATTTTAGTCTTTTCTAAGGATTCTCTTTATTTACAGCTCCCTTAGCATCTCTTGACATTTACTAAAATTAAAACCTCAATATAAACAATGCAGTTTTGATTGAAAAAAATACAAAATTTAAGTGGGGAACTGCTCAATTATGTATTTTAAATTGTGGCTCAAATAATTAAAATGGCTTTTGGAAACACTATTGACTTACTGGACATGAATAACAGAAGGTTGCCATAGTTAGACCATTACCTGAGTATGTTGTGATCCAGAGTTTGTGCAGCGGGAGGAACTGCAGTCCTTGTATCTTGGTTGGTATGCAAGAAAAGAAGAAAGTTTTACTGCTAAGAAGAATTTCCTTACTTTCAGTGTTTCCTTTTTTTGAAAAAAGACATGCTGTGATGGAGTGGCAACTGTCTGCACAGTGAATGGGAGGGCAGGGGATGACTTTAGGTGATGGACAGTACCTGAGCCTGTAACCTGAGCCAGACAAGGGGGAGAGGAGGTCACCACCTTTGCCCGGGAAGCTGGACAAAGGCAGAGGACCTGCTGGAGAGGGTTGGGTCAGTTTCGGTTTTGGTCTGAAGGATGCAGCGCAGGAAATCCCAAGTTGGGATCTAAGCTCCCTGAACCCCCAGAAGGACTTGACTGAGGGGTCCTGTTTGTACCTACAAACTCTGCTGTAGACTGCTTTCCTATTGTCCAATAAATCTTCTGTTTTACTGGCTGGCTGAGAGTCACTGTGAGTCCCAGGAAGAGGGGTGCAGGGCCTGACTCCCCCATATTCCGTGACACATGCAAATTAAATTCTACTTCTGTCTGAAATGCTTTGCAACGTAACTCGGTTAAACACCTACAATTACTATAGTCAAGAGTGCAGATTTTTTTCTGGTTAGCTCATGTAACATGGGACATTGTGGTAAATTATAGATTACTGCTACTACTTGCATTGTCTGTATCTCAGGGTAACTCTTGTTTGCCATATGGAGCAGTGTTCTGTCAACCATAAGTGTAAACACAGTCAATCATTATTAGACATCAATAGTAGACATTTTATCAGAATGCTTAGATACACCTGTTGGTGGTTCTGTGCTCTGTGGTACCAGTGTAACAAAACAAGCACAACTGATGAGTAGGCATCAGCGTTCTCTTTTGCACTCAAACCTCTGTCTCTCTCACCAATCCATATGCCTTAATTGGCAATCTTACTTCTGCTGTTATCAGTGTGAGGCCAGCAGTGGTAAGAAAAGTTGTGCAGGGAACCAGCCCATGTCTATAAGCACCCATGATTTCAGGTAGTATCTGTCCTGTAAGCAAGGATCAGAGCATATGACTGCACTGTTGTCATAAACAGATAGCTAAGGGTTAATGTTTCTTTTACCTGTAAAGGGTTAACAAAGGGAACCAAACACCTGACAAGAGGACCAATCAGGAAACCGAATTTTTCAAAGCTTAAGGGAGGGAATTTGTGGGTTTTTCTTGGTCTTGGGTCTTTGTCTGTTCTGTGCTCTCTCAGCTATGAGAGGATCTATTTCCAGTCC
>NC_133778.1:3956888-3987173 GCF_003597395.2 Chelonoidis abingdonii
CTTCTTGGTATTGTGATGTAAAGAGGTTGCATCAGTAACTCTCAGGTTAGCCCAGAGAGGAAATTCTGGGTGGGAGAGGGGTGGGGGGAATGGTTTATTTCCCTTTGTGGTAAGACCCAGAGCCTCTGAGTCTTGGGGTCCCCCAGGGAAGGTTTTGGGGAGACCAGAGTGAGCCAAGACACTGGAAATTCTTGACTGGTGGCAGCGATATCAAATCTAAGCTGGTAATTAAGCTTAGAGTGGTTCGTGCTAGCATCTCAGGTTATGAACGCTAAGGTTCAAATCTGAATGGGAAAGCTATGATAACTGTTTTTCCCCTTTTTTGCGAAAATCAGTGTTAGCCAGTCAAAGAGAAAATAAAGTGTGTATTTGGATGCTGTGTCTGTCAGGTGAGAGATTAGGTCAAATTATTTGAGTACTATTGCGCTTCCCTTTCTGCGCCTCATTTTAACTCTTTGCTGAAGTGTAGACTTGAATTTTCTTCTTCAAGACTTTCCAGAAACTGTTACACATAGTCAAACCCAGGGGTTTTGTACACAAAAACCTCAGATAATGGCCTAACTGCTCCCAGGAAGGTGAAGAAGGAGTACCCCCAACATAATGTGTAATTATTTAATACAATCATTTTCAAACAGCATATGAAATCTTTGAAACAATGTTAAGGGTGTTACTGGGTAGTAAGTCTAGAGGTAGTGTGCTCTTTCTAACGAGTTTACCAGTCTGACGGTGCTGCCTTTACAATGTAGCATTTCCACAAGACTTTGAACCTTAGAATCATAAATATTAGGGTTGGAAGGGACCTCAGGAGGCCATCTAGTCCAACCCCCTGCTCAAAGTAGGACCAATCCCCAGACAGATTTTTACCCTCGATTCCTAAGTGGTCCCCTCAAGGATTGAATTCACAGCCCTGGGTTTAGCAGGCCAATGCTCAAACTACTGAGCTATCCTTTCTGTCCGCCCCGCTCCTCGCATTAGTTCAGCATGCACACCCACATTTTGTTTCCCTGTGATTATTTTAAAAGATTGTATTTTAGGAGATTTTGAGAGAGAGCTACTCTCAGTAGCTCCTGTGTTCCACCTTGAGTGCTTAGTGGCTCAGCTCTCAGGCTAAGGATGTGTATGACCTACAGAACTGCCTGTGTGTAATAGCAACTTTCTGTAACTTCAATAAAAGCAGCCTCCACAGCTAGCAAGTCAGAATCTTTAGCTAGGTTCTTTACTTATTGAGAATCATGTTAATATTCAATGTACAATGTAGTATTTTAATTTTTTATTGGAGCGGCTTTTTTGAGACTTTTATCAAGGCAAAGCTTCTATTAGTATCACCATCTTCTGGCTGTGTTTGGGTGCTTCTGTCAGAGTCCTCTGCACTGCACAGCATGAATTTACAGACAGAGATTCAAGCCAGTCCATTCCATGCCTCATGCCCACTGCTTTTTTTGGACTACAGTAAAATAAAGTGCTGCAGCAATAAAAGCACATGGGTTACGCTTCTGGCTGTTAGGTCTATAGCCATTACAGTATAGTCATTTCTTTTGATGTTTGGGTCATTGTGGCCACCAGGAACAGGGAGAGAAAATTCTAAATATGATTGTAAAACCATTATAATTGGCAGGGGACTGGACCGGGTCTAGTAACTGAAACTGCTTTTAGCTAATCTTATAAGGATGCTAACTAGATTTCATGGTTTGTCTTTTTATTCTTTCTAGTAGAGGGGGAAAATCATTTGGACTTTTAAGGCCTTCTGTCTCGGCATTCCTCCTCTCATTGCTTCTTCGGCAAACTCCTGTGAATTAGGTCGGAAACTAAATCCCCAGAAAAGCTGGTGTAAATGTGATTGTTGGTCAGGTAAAATGGCAAGGTACATCTTAATCTCAGATGAAGTCTTTCAGTTTCTGGGCAGGTATCAAGTTTTAGGAATAACTACACCAAATGCTATTCTCCCATCAAAGTAAATTTGTATTTAAAAGCAGTTTGTGGTGTTAGAAAGTGTGTATAAGATATTTATTCAGATTTTCCACAGTGGGTTTGTTTATAGCATATAGAATAATTGGGTAGTTAATATATGTCTTTACCATGTTGGATACCTGTGTATGTTGCCACCTGCTTCTGTGCTCTGCGTGTAAGAGACACTATGCTAATTGTAATATGCTTCTTAACTTGGGTGAGCAGTGCTGGATATCAGGTGATCCATTTATTTACAGTTCACAAATCTCCAGCTTTCACAGCCAATAGCTACTGAAGTGTATCTAATTCACTGTTTGACTCCCCATTGTGCACAGTACAATGGGTATTTAAGGCACTGTAGGCAACCACTAATAATTTAATGGAGGGCTCCAACTATAAAAGCCATTGTTCTGCCTCTTACTGATATAGTACTAGAAGTTTACCAACCTAGCATAATGAAAGAGGTTGGTGTAGTGTGATGTCATCAGCTATAGCCTTAGCTTTTTAGCTGGTGAAATGGAGCCCTTTCAGTACCACGTTACAAGCATCTTCCAGAGGTGTACAACACTGTTTCCATAATGCACTCCGGCTACTATTTGGAGTGTATCTGCAGATAACGTAGGTTATAGTGTACAACAGTGGCACCACACTAAGAGAAATGTTGTGAAAGTGAGTTCTTTGAAACAAGCTGTAATTAACCCTATGCTTTATTCAAGGTAACATGAAATGCAATATGATTTTCTGCTATGGCTTTCATTCTCAGGGTGTTCCAAGTTGTGTTCCACGGTAATGAATTATATTTCTGAAGTAAATTATTGAAGTGGTGATTGATACCGCAGGCTGAATGACACATTGTAATTGAGAGTGAGCTGTGCACTTTTTGTGATTATTGCTTGTGTGTAGGCAGAGGTGGCAGCAATGATATGCTCAGCAGTAACTCACCTATAGGTTTGGACATTGGAACTTGTTTATTGAAAGAAGGGCCATTTTATGTTTTAACTGTAATCTTCAATAGGGGCTGGTTTCAGAACATTGAGATAAGTTTTGAATCACACCTCAGTTTGGGTTTTTGCAGGATGTTTAAGTTGCAAATATTAAATTGAACTACAGTATTGTAAGATTGATGGTTATATACAGGAGTTGCAGTGGGAGGACAGGTGAACTTCTTGCTTTGGTGTTTGAGCAGGTGACAACTTGTGGAGGGATGATAAGTTGGAAATTTAATTATTTAAAAATAGTGTTTGAACTTCAGATGAATATGCTACCCTGAGCTGAATCAGAAGTGAATGGTAAGTAAATACAGTGTCTGCTTTCAAACGTGAAAGGCACATGCAGATAGTATATATTCGACACTTCTTCATGTCCCTTCTGGTCATTTATGCAGCTCTTGCCAGAATTCCCAGCATGGCTCTGCATGTTTGAATAGGTGTTGGTGAAATTTAAACATCAGTGACAGTATTGTTGATCTTTTTAGCTTACTATTTCTTTTACTTTAGTACATGGTATTTGTATTTCCATGGTACTTGTTTTTGAGGGGTGTGGAAGTGGGGATATATTTTAATAACATAAAACCGAATAATGCCCTTTTGTAAAACTCAGAGAGGAGAGGTCAGGGAGGAAGAGATTTTTCCCTCCGATATTTGTCAAAAATGTAAAATATTTTTAATTATTTCATTAAAATATTCATTTTCCACCTGTCAAATTAAGAGACTTTCTTTGGTTTCAGTTATGTCTTGACTGTGATTTTAGTGTCAATTGATTTCTGTATCTTCTGTGTACCATTATGGAATAACTGTGTTACTTGCTCTTGTCCAGGAGACTGAGTGGCAGAAGGTGTCCTTCTGCTGTCCCCCCTCCTCTCTGGCTTCTCATGTTGTGGTTTCTTTCCTCCAGTGTTTTTCTTTGCATGACAAAGGTAATCACATTTCTGAGATGGCTAAATGCCAGAAGGGAAGAAAAGTAAGCTTATCACTGTCCTTCAGTCAGCAACAGAGATTGAAGACTGAGATGGCAGTAACTTGTCCCTGGATTTCACAAAGAAAATCTTTCTTTGCAATGTGCAGGTCATTTTATTTACAACACAGGCCAGAATGAACTACAAATTGCATCCTTGGGTATGTCAAGCACTGTAGTGGCTAGGAGTCTCTTTTGGTTGTGTCTTTTGATGGAGGAATTTCCGAGATCCAGACCTTGCTATTTTCAATTTTGATCTTTATTGCAGAAACACTGGTAAAATAAAGGACTATAGGTGATTCTAAAGTCAACAACTTTTTAGAATATTGCAGCTTAATTTAAAAAAAAACAACCTTAATTGCATTGAAATCTGAAGTTTATTTTGGTGAGATCGTACTATAATCGTGGTTTAATTCAGGGGTCTCAAACACACGGCCTGCAGGCTGCATATTTTCTGCGTCCCGCCAGCTCCTTGCGCTGCCCCCTCCGCCAGCATTTACCTAGAGTGGCTGTGGCCTGGCGCGCACCAGGGGCAGAGTAGGCTCCCTGCCTGCCTGCCCTGCCCCCATGCTGCTCTGGGAAACGAAGAGAACCTGGGGGAGGAGAGGTGCAGAGGTGTGTGTTGATGTTGTCTCAGGCACTGACCCCCAGCAGCTCCCATTGGCCGCGGTTCCCCATTCCCGGCCAATGGGAAATGCGGAGGGCGGTGCTTGAAGCAACAGCAACACCCTCTGCGCGCTTCCCCCTCCCCCCCTCCCTGGTGCCTCTACTCTCTCAGGTTCTGTCTGCTTCCCAGAGTGGCGCGGGTGTAGGGCGGGTGGGCAGGCAGGCTGCCCTGTCCCTGGTGCGTGCCGGGCCGGAGCCTGCCCCGCCCCTGGTGCGTGCCGGGCCAGAGCCCGCCCCCTGAACCCTTCCTGCAGTCAAAGCCCCTGCCCTGAACCCCTTGCCGCACCCTGCACCCCGACCCTCTGTCACACCCTTCTTGCACCCTGATCCCCTGCCATACCCCTCACCTCTCCTGCACCCCAACTCCCTGTCCTGAGCCCCTGACACACCCCACACCCCTCCTGCACTCCCAGGGGGCAGGGAGGGGTGGAGTTGGGGTGGGGATTTCTGGGAAGGGATGGGAAGAGATGGGGCAGGGGCAGGGCCTTGTGGAAGGGGTGGAGTGGGGGCAGGGCTGAGGGCAGCAGGGGGAGGTGTCAGTAATGCAGCCCTCGGGCCAATGTACTACTCCTCATGTGGCCCTTATGGTCATTTGAGTTTGAGACCCCTGGTTTAATTACTATGTAGCCTTTTTGCCTTTGCCTTTAGTTCTGATTTGGTGTTGGAAGATAGCTCTAGTCTCTCTCAAGAAACTAAAAACCAGTGCTGCACAGTATACCAGTTTCCAGAAATGATAGACCACTGGTCTTATTCCAGCAGTCCAAGAGATCCTGTGTTATACAGGAAATCAGACTAGATGATCACAATGATCTCCTCTGATTTTGGAATCTACAAAATCATGTATATGACTCCTTGATTTAAGGAAAGGAGTCTCTGTTTGATGCTATTCTATACCAAGGACAAAAAATCTTTGCTCTTAAAATAATTTTTCTTCAGAACAGAATCTCTTTTTTTCAGGCTGTCAGTCGTTCCATAGATTTCTCTTGCTCTTTCATTGATCAGGCTGGAAATGCTCCATGTAGTTGTTGTCCTCTAGAGCAGTGGTTCTCAACCAGGGGCCGAGAGCCCCCAGGGCGGCTGCGGGCAGGTTTCAGGGTGTCTGCCAAGCATGGCCAGTGTTAGACTTGCTAGGGCCTGGGGCAGAAAGCCAAAGCCCCGCTGTACAGGACTGCAACCTGGAGCCCCAAGCCCAGTCACCTCAGGGTTGAAGCTGAAGCCTGAGCAACTTAGCTTTGCAGTGTCCCCTGTGGTGGGCGGGTCCCAGGTAACTGCCCTGCTTGCTACCCCTTAATGCTGGCCTTGGCATTTATATGCAGGAAAATAGTTGTGGCACAACTGGGCCATGGAGTTTTTAGAGCATGTTGGGAGGGCCTCAGAAAGAAAAAAGTTGAGAACCCCTGCTCTAGAGTGTGTGTCAACAGATGACTACCTAAGGCCTTCTCTGCATGAGAAAATTGGACTAGTTTTATTTAAAGGATGACTTTTAACTGATTTTAGTTAGACTGGTGCAAAAAATGTTACATGCTTTCAGTTTTAAATCAGGCTGATTTTGGTTTAGTTTAAATCCCTTTAGGAATCTGTGAGCTAAGCCAAAATAAACCACTCATAAACTGGTACAAATCCTTGTTAGACACTACTTAGGCTTCAGTAACTTGGTTTAAAAACAGTTTAAGTTCAGCCATGTGAACTTTCTTGTGTAGACTAGGCTATTTTGTCCTTGACTGTCAAGCTGTTTCCTACAGTTCTATGAGATGCTGTCTGCTGGTTTTCCAGAAGCTAAAGGCTCCATGTCACACACCAGCATGGATCTTGTAGTGCTATTCCTAATGATATCGCTTCATCAGTCTCTGCTCTCTGGTGGAGGGGAATTAGTTTGCCATCTCACACTTTACCCATAAGGGCAGTGGTATATATCCTTAAATCATCTCTTTGTGGCCTCTAACAGATCAAAAAGGAAACTGACCTACGTTGGCCTAAAGTGGCTCATCAGCTTTGTAGTAAAAATCCATTTCAGGATGTGGCTGTCAGTTTGTGATACTAACAACTGGTTTGGGGGAGAGGTAGGCACTGGCCAATATCCAAGATATGTACATTCATCATCTCCTGTGTGCTGCCCCAAATGCTGATCAAGGTTCACGTAGGGCTCACTTCAACTCTTACACTGGCTGTGTGTGCATAGCTGATAACACTTAAATCACTTTGCCATACTTGCAGAAACTACTATGGGAGTTGCTGGAGCCTTCTAAATGTAAAAACTGGCATCCATCCCTCCAGCCTGAATGACTGGCTAATCTGGGTTATCTCCCAAGAAGCCTAGCTGTGTGCAGTAGAGAGTACTACAGCATGATATGGTTAAAAAAATCATTTTCCTTTGCCGTCATTATCACATCTAGAAATGTGATTCAGCAGCAGAAAGAATAAATCTATTCTCTAGAGTACACAACGTAATGGAACTGCTCAGAAAAATCAGTTCTTCCCCAGATTCTCTCCATCACAGGGCCTGAGATGACTTATGCTACCACTGGGGTCTCTTATGCAGGAGTTCACCTTTGTGTGGGATTGCTTTTCAGAGCCTTCCTATTGTTTCTGCTACACCACGGCACGGTGGATAAACAGACTTTCATTAAAAGAAAAAAAAGAAATCAATTTTTTATTTAAATCGGATTTTTTGACTTTGTTAATTTATATTTTTTAAATAAAACTGTTTTAAAATGAAATCTGATTTTAATACAAAATATGTTAAGACTCTGCTCTTATTATGATTTAGTTGGAAGTGTACAAGATGTTTTGGTAACAGAAGTTTATGTATCCAAAACCTTTGACGTTTTGTGTAATAAAAATAAATTTTATATGTTGTTTTGTGTGTGTAATTTAAATTCTGGTTGCCATCTTAATGCAGCTTGACACAAATCATGAGCAAAAAGTTAGCTAGAAATAAGCAATATGTCATTCACCATTTTCTAACATACTAAAATATAAAATTAATAAGCATCTGAAAATATTAAGCTATATAATTGCTTAAATATATATAGTATACCCGCCTAGGTAGCAAAAAGATGTACAAAATCTAGTATGAAGGCTCCATTTAGTTGTAAATCAATGTATTTTAAAGGTTAGCTCAACCAATTAAAAGGCACATTTCTTTAGAAAATAAATGAAATAAAATGGAAAAGATGATGAAAATTGGTGATTTAAATCGCCTTAATTTAAAAATCAATGAACCCTGCACAAGGGGTGCCCAAGTCTTTTTAAGAATAATTGGGCAGTCTATTAAAGAGCAGCTCTTCCATTCTGGTTTTGTGTTATGAGTATCAGAGGGGTAGCCATGTTAGTCTGGATCTTTAAAAGCAGCAAAGAGTCTTGTGGCACGTTGTAGACTAACAGACGTATCGGAGCATGAGCTTTCATGCATCCAACAAAGTGGGTATTCACTCACGAAAGCTCATGCTCCAATACGTCTGTTAGTCTATAAGGTGCCACAGGACTCTTTGCTGCTTTACTATGAACAGTCATGCACAAAGCCAATTGATGGATAATAATAAAGCAAATTGATGGATTTTTCTCCCAATACAAACAGGTACATTTTTGGTTAAAACTTCAAAGAATACACGTGCAAGTCCACCCCTCATTCCTGATGGATGGCTGTGTCAACATTTGCGCATACAAACTTCAGCTTGCACTTGTGCATTCAGATCTGCGCATGACTAAACTGGGTGCATGCTCTATTCATAGCAACCGTAGAAATGTAGGACAGGAAGGAATCCAATCCAGTCCCCTTCACTGAGGTAGGGTCTGTGTACAGTATTGAGGGTTCTGATCCTCTGTTATGTATACAGGAAACAACTACTAAAAATAAAACTATTTCATACCTCAGTGAAGGGGACTGGATTGGATTCCTTCCTGTCCTACATTTCTACGGTTGCTATGAATAGAGCATGCACCCAGTTTAGTCATGCGCAGATCTGAATGCACAAGTGCAAGCTGAAGTTTGTATGCGCAAATGTTGACACAGCCATCCATCAGGAATGAGGGGTGGACTTGCACGTGTATTCTTTGAAGTTTTAACCAAAAATGTACCTGTTTGTATTGGGAGAAAAATTATGCTCCCCACATAGTCATAAACAATGACTTGATTGGGAGGTACCAGTAAGTGCAGTTTAAGGAATGTCTCACATCTCACTGTTCATAATTTAAACAAAACATCTGGCCATCTTAGAGGCAGAATTTATAGTCTTTGAAAGGACTCTAATGCAGCTTTTGACTAAAAAGTAACAATTATGTGAAATCTGGAGGGAAGAGTGTAACTTGGGATTGGGGTTTGAGAGGAAGTCAGCATTTCAAACGCCTAAGGTCTGTTTTTTACGGAGAAAATTCCATTTTAATGAAAAGTTACACTGATGTTCAGTATTTACTTTATTGTTTAATGTGACAATGAAATTGGTAGATCCACCATGAAATTAGAGCCCACTTCCTGGGCACTGTTTGCCAACTGGCGTATGATAAATCTGTTTAGGTTAATTTGGCTGAGTGCCCTGTCTCAACCACCACCACAGGAAGTGACAGTATCTTAATATGGCTTATTCCATTTGGTTGCCTAATTGCTTATATGCAATATCTAAATTTTTAATTACCATCTGATCTTGCTTATTGTGATGTAACTGTAGTACCAATAAGATGCTATAAACTTATATACTGGGTTGGGAAAGCTGTTTATCAGATGTGGGATCAGCATGGCTGCAATTAAGTACTAGGATTGTGAAGCAAGATCAGGTTTATTCTAACCGAATTGGTAAACCTTCTGTGGGAAGTGATCTAAAGAAAATTTTCTGAAGTATCCTCTGTTTCAGTGCTGTCTCTTTCTGATTCCTTTTCTGAACACAGTAAGATGAGCTGGGACAAAATTACCATGTAGTGGCAGTTTTGTCTCAGTGAGTTGGCCTCAGTTTACTTTTTATCAGAAAACACCATAGCATCTCTGATTTACACCCTTGTTGGTGGAGTCAGCAAGGAGGAAGGAAGAATCGACTGTCTTCACCCTTTAACAAATTTGTTACTGATTAATGATAAAGCTGACGTGTGTATTTAGTGCAGTATACATCATCCTACTCTAACAACCGTTTGGTGGACTTGGTTTTCAAGTGCAAAGAATCCTAGTACTTGTAGCAAACACAGATTCTGCAATGAATTGAGTGTTCCTGGTTGGCTCTTGGTAATATTTGAATAATTAAAACTGTTGCATAGGAGGAACTAAGGCCATGTCTACACTACAGACCTTACAGCAGCTCTGATGCTGTAAGGTCTCCCGTGTAGCTGCTCTGTGCTGGCTGGAGAGAGCTTTCCCGCCGGCATAATTAAGCCACCTCTAACGAGTAGTGGTCGCTACGTCTGCGGGAAAGCATATTCTGTCAACATAGAGCTGACCGCACTGGGTGTAACTTAGGTTGATCAGGGGTGTGGTTTTTTCCACACTCCTGAGCAACATACATTTTACTGACAAAAGTGGTAGTGCAGACATAGCCTAAGCATCAAGGTGGAATGGTAAACATTTAACAATGGGAATACCCTTCCTTTGGTCCTTTCCCTATATTAAATTATTTTATTTCAACAGGGGCAATAGTTTGCAGCTTATTCATATGCCCAAGGTGTCAGAAGTAAGGTTGCAGTAAGGTTGCATCTACAACTGTAAATCTGCCGTTTCCTGACTTTCAGGTGCATGACCTAACAGTCTAAATAATGCACCTTTTAATGTAGATTCTTTGTATGTAATATCCCAGCTTTTGAAAGGAAAAATAAATTCTATTGTGCACAACTGTAACAACCCCTCCCTGCTCCAGCCTCCTTCCATAAATCAAGAGCAGGGTTTGAATCACCGAAATTGCTTTGTCCCAGACCCCCTGAATCCTCTGGGCGGCCCTGGTTCTGTGTCTGTTTCTGTTCAATATCTTCCTCAATGATTTAGATAATGGCAGAGAGAGTGTACTTGTAAAGTTTACAGACAACACCAAGCTGGGAGGGGTTGCAAGTGCTTTGGAGGATAGGATTAAAATTCAAAATCTGGACAAACTGGAGAAATGGTCTGAAGTAAATAGGATGAAATTCAATGAGGAAAAATGCAAAGTACTCCATTTAGCAAGGAGCAATCAGTTGCGCGCGCACAAAATGGGAAATGACTGCCTAGGAAGGAGTACTGTGGAAAGGGATTTGAGGATCACAGTAACTGTTGCAAAAAAAGCAAACATCATTCTGGGATGTATTAGCAGAAGTTTTGTAAACAAGTCACAAGAAGTCATTCTTCTGCTCTACTGTGTGCTGATTAGGCCTCAGCTGGAGTGTTGTCCAGTTCTGGGCAGCACATTTCAGGAAAGATGTGGACAAATTGGAGAAAGTCCAGAGAAGAGCAACAAAAATGATTACAGGGGAGTAACATCTTATGTGGGGGTTAGGTTCTGAAGTCAGCACGTAAGGCGAAAGAAAATTGCATATAGTCAAATACTCATTGAGTGGAATGGTGGGTGGAATTGCCCGCTCTACCAGTACAGTGTTTAAATTGTTATTTTTCTCTTTTTTTTGTTTTGCTGAGCGCGTATAGTTAAAATCGCGTAAATTAAATGCGCCTATGATGTGACTCCACTGTAAAGGTCTAGAAAACATGACCTATGAGGGAAGATGGAAAAAAAAAATTAGGTTTGTTTAGTCTGGAGAAGAGAAGACTTAGGGCTTAAGTTTTCAAGTACATAAAAGGTTGTTACAAGGAGGAGGGAGAAAAATTATTGTTCTGAACCTCTGAGGATAGGATGAGAAGCAATGGGCTTAAATTGCAGCAAGGGCACTTTAGGTTGGACATTAGGAAAAACTTCCTAATTGTCAGAGTGGTTAAGCCCTGGAACAAATTGCCTAGGGAGGTTGTGGAATCTCCATCATTGGAGATTTTTAAGAGCAGGTAGGACAAACACCTGTCAAGGATGGTCTAGATAATATGTAGTCCTGCCTTGAGTGCAGGGATCTGGACTAGATGACCTCTCGAGGTCCCTTCCAGTCCTACGATTCTGTGACTAGTGGGGTGTTAATATCTGATATGTTCTGGTTAAATTGCAAGCCCACAATAAATCCTGATTTGCTAGTAAAGGGCAGCACAGTCAAATTAAACTGTGAGCACCTGCTGATTGTGGTGTAACAAGGAAGGAAAAGCCTGCTTCCCAGTGTGTGTTTCTGTCATGATGATACACAGCAAGTCATCGTCTGACTATTTGGATTGCCAGCAAAACCTCTGGTACTGCTGAAAGTACTAAAAATATATCTCGGCTCCTACAATAATGGTTTATTGTTCCTTCCTGAAGAGCTGAGTCTCTGTAATTAGTGAGATTGTGAAGCCTATTTTCGGTTTTGGTTTTTCGTAGTTTTGGATGCCAAAGCTACTGTATTGTAGTTAAATATTGGCACTGCCATGATGAGACCAGCTACAATTGTTTCAGCTGCTGCAATATGCACCGTTGATAGAGTAAATGGATGCCCTAAGTGTTGTCTCCTGTGCACCCCCTCTCCCCCCAGAAAAACAAATTCTTATAGTTAGGGCCTTACCAAAATCAAGGCTGTGCAAAATACCATGACATTTTATATCCCCTGTGAAATCTGGCTAGTGTATGGGAGGGGCAGGGCCATGTGCCGGGATCCAGAAGCTAGTCTGGGTGGGCTGTGGAAGGACAGGACTTTGTCTTGCCCTGTAGGGGCTGCTTCTGGAGCTGGGACAGACCCAGGCTGCAGGAAGCTCTGCGGGAGTGTTAATAATGTGACCCCCTCCCTTATAATACCCTTGTGACACCCCCTCCAAAGCCCCCTTTTGCATCACAATCTCCATGCTTACAACACTGAAAGATTAAAATATCTGAAATTGTTACATTTGTGATTTTTAAAATCCTGTGACTATGAAATTGGACAAAATAGGCCATGATTTTGGTAGGACCCTACTTATAGTGGAGGAGCTGCCAAACATGATGTGACTTAGAACAGAAGATAATGAGGATTTTGATGCTACATTCGCTATCAAAGTATTTTCTGTTGAAGATGATTCTTCCGTTTTGCACTTACTTAGGAGGGGGACATCTTTGTAACAATGAGAGATTGATTCCTTTTAATTTGCAACTTGCTTGTATACCAGGGAGTTGATTTGTTTTAGGAACATACATTTCTACCAAGTACAATCCAAAATAATTTCTTTGCCTTCTTCCCATGTGTGGTTTTTAGAGGCTAAAATGGTCATGTTTGGGTCTCTTTGTTTAAACAAACGCATCACAGCAGTCTTAACTGCTGGGAGTTGATTCTGGAAGTTCTTTATTGTTTATCACACAACGTGCCTGATGAAAACTTTTGTGTTGGAAGCCTCTGTCATGTGTATTTTAATTTGATTTAGTTTGAACTATCTGTATTGATAAGCTGAAATTCTTTTCTCGAATATTTCAGTTTTCCTTACCTCCATTCAAAGGATACCTTTGGGATGCCTTAATGGCTGCTAAATCCAGTCTCTGGGACTAAAGTGATCTTGTGTCATTTTCTAGCTCTGCCACAGACTCATGGTCTGACCTTAGGCAAGTTACTTTATCACTCTGCCTCAGCTCCCCTTTTGTACAGTGAGGAAAATATCCATTCTTTAACTCGCTGGTGCTGAGGATACATTTTTTTAAGAAAGAGCCTTTGACCTAGGAGAAGCTGTAATGGGCTGGGAATCAGGAGACCATGGGTTCGTCCCACCTCATGTACTATTACTCTGAGATACCATGGTGGTGATAAACTGTTGTGTGTCTAAGATTTGATGAGGCTGTCCAAGAAAAATATTTGGATTAAAGAAAAAAAAATCTCAAGGTAACTACATTGAACAAGTGCTGGTGGTAGTCCCTCCAATTCAAAATATGTTAGAGGAGCAGAGTGGTGTAGTTTGCAGTGCAGCTTCCTATCCACCTGTTCATTGGATGTGTGGAAGACTACATTTTCCACAGCTGTCTGTGTGATGTTAGAGTTGGTAGATTAATTCGTTTTGTGTGTGTTCTCCGCTGTATTGCTACAAAAATACTTTGAGTTTTATTTTGGTTCAAAGAATAAATGCAGATGTGTTCAGGTTCACTTGTCTTTGAAGGGGTTCAAACTGAAAGAATCATCATACCTATTGCACCCAAATTACGTCCAAATATGACACAAATCCATACTGTTCATCTCGTACTTTAAACTGAATTTCTGCTGCTTTTCTGTTTTGAAAGAGGAACTCCTTTTGAGTAGTGCTGAGCTTTTCTAAAACTGGAAATATTTCCTAAACACTACAAAAAAATTTTCCTTAGGGAGAAAACACAGTATGTTTGGAACAAACCGTGTAAGAAGTAAGAAATAGAGTGTAAGAAGTTACCATCCAGCTAGTTTTTCATTTCCATTTGATGGCTTACCCTCAAGAGAAAGCAAGTACAGTTTCAAAAGAACTTCATCAAGATCGCAGTACTCAAACACACACCTCAGACAAAACTTATCTTGTAACACTGTTCTTAATAAACCTCTAACAAAGTAATTGATATTGGACATCAGAGACCACCTTTCACTCACTCTACAAAACAGCTTTAATATATCTGAAACCCATTATTCTGCAACTTTTTAAATAAGACTCCTCCCCCTCACTGTTAGGATAATTAAAAAAAAAAAAAAGGCGTAATTTGTACAATCCTTCTTGCCCTCCCCATTCCCCTAAGTAGATCTCTCACCACTATGTAACAAATCAAAATGTAAACTGACTCCTTTCTAAAAAGACTGTATCCGAACACTGCAGAGATGTAACTGTCTCTTCCAGTTCTGTTTGTAACTAAAGCCATAGCCATTCTCCTTTCCTCTCCTTGTCCCCCAGATAAGCTAGCAGGGCGCCTATTTTCTGTTATTTGCTAAACATACTAGTGTATTGGCAACCTTTTGTGATTTTGTGAAAGAGTGCTACTGGTGGTCTGGAAGAGCAAACTTCAGGAAGTTTTATGTAAATATAATTTTGAGGCACTAAAGATGATGACTTTTTGTTCTAATAGGACATATATATTGAACTGATGGTAGGTGTGGGTTGGTTAGAACCAAGTGAATTCCACTGTTCTCTTTCCCAGTACAATTTGTTTTTAGTAGTTAATTTTTGCTTTTCAATACACACTAAATCTAACAAGAAAACAGATTTAAAAATTGAACTCTCTCTAATCTTAAAATTACCATTTGTAATGGTGTTAACATACATATGCAAAAACCATTTTAACAACCTTAATATTTAAACTATAGAACCAGCGGAGTCAATACTTTACACCTAATGGAGGGACAACACTGGCAGGGCAAGGAGGGGAAGTATGAAAGCAGGAGGGAGAAAAGGAAGGGGGCAGGCGATCTGAACCAGCCATTACACCCTAAACTGATTTGCCAGACAGGCTTGGATAACAATGGTAAGAATGCTCAGTGCTTTTGATTCGCCCTGCCTGCCCCCCAGTCTCATGTGACATCACAGAACCTGGGAAGAGGAGCATGTTTGTTTTCATGCTTCACATGGCCATGGAGGTTGGAAATGAATAGTCTGTGATTTGAACACACTTGCTACTAGAACACACTCAGTATAACAGCTTCCCCAAGTGCAAATAGCCAGTGATGTGACAACTGAGGGACAGAGGCTAATAGGTGTAAAATAAAACACCTTTTATAGCTAAATAGGTATTGACTGTCCTTACCTTAAAGTTCCTAATACATTTACAAATCAAACAATTTTCTTTTTCAAAGGAGAACTGAAAGATGCCTACACAGTTCCATATAGAAATCAAGGGCAATAAAAATGATTGCTGCATTTCATTACATGGTCTCAGTGAATTGTTTAGGAACATTTATCTAACACATGCTTTTTTGTTATTTCTTAAATGTATTACTTTTTTGTGTAAATTGTTCTTTTTTCAGCGGTGTTTTCTTAAAGATCACGATCAATGTGCTTTAAATGAAAAGGTGGAAAAAATGCAGACAAGTCTCCCTTTTTTTGCTGAGTTGTCCAGTGAGACCATAGGACTCACTTATTGAATTATTGCAAGTAGTTGCAAGGCGTGAGACAATAGCCATCCTGAGTATCTCTTCCCCATCTCAGCTAGTTGTGCAGCTGCTTTGGGATCCTGCTTTCCACTCAAATGGAACGAGGAATGCCAGGACTGCAAGAATATTTTGAATTTATGCAGTGTCTGTTATCCAAGGCTCTAAGATCACTAAAATAAAAATGTAACATGCGTAGAGGCTAGCAGTTGCCTAGAAGTTGGTGTCTGTTGTCAGAAACTTAAGTAGAGCCCAGATCTCTTGATTTTGGTCCTCTGCTCTTACTATTAGGATTGATGCCTCTATCCTACTTGACTTTTGCCTTTTTGCTGTAACTAAGTCCTTCACACTGATTCCAGCACAGTATCATTTCCCTGTGAGAGAGAGCTGGATTGCATTAACATTTTTTGACATTTGATGAAAACCCTTTTTTAAACAAGTCAGCTGTGCATTAGGCCAATAAATGTAAGAAGAGAATAAGATTATTCGTGCTGCGCTGTGCTCTGTTCTCATTTGTATGTTTTCCAGGAATTGTCTCCAAATCATTACATGAATTATATCAAATTAGGAAAATTGGGCTCACTGTTACATATGGTATGAGCAGGGAAAGAGGCAGTCTGTTTTGACAACGAGCATTGCAATCTCTGAGACATGACTTGAATTCTAAAAAATGTTTATGCAACAACAGATTTCTGAAAACAAGTCATAATTCTCCACATAGAGAAAATGAATATTTTTCCAGGAGTGCCGTTATGCTCATTTGTTGGACTCGTTCTCTGTAGCTATGATTTAAATCTTATAAAAGCTAACTTAACTTACTTATAAAATACAAATTAAACAGCATTGAAAATAAACTATGAATTGATTAAGTAATTATAAAGTTAAGACTAACTCTTAATTTAGCCCATTGTGTCAGTATACTACAGAGTCTTAGCTATGGTGACATCTCATAAGATTGTGTATGATAGTAATAATTTTTTAGATGGAGTCCGGAGGCGGGCTGGGTGGAGTGTATGCTGTTTTTGCAATCTTGTTTAAAAACTGCATTTTAAAACCAACTGGCATTACACCAGCTTCCAACTATGCCAAGCTAGCCACTATGGATGAAAGTGGACTGATCAAATGCTTCTCTACAGTTTTAACAATGGTTTTAATATGTTTCATTCCTGTCGCATGTAGACAATTTTAGGGGGAATGTCTTCAAATGCTCAAGCACTGCCTGTGTAGAAAACCTTTGGACCGTGGGCCAGATTATTCCCTCACACCCATATAAGCACATTGACTGGATTGTACATGGCTGTTCAGGCAGAATTTGGCTCTATGTATATTAACCACATCCACTGCTAAAATACAGCTACCTCTGCGGTGGAATGTGATGGCCAATTCCACAGCATCGCTATTACAGTTATTGGAAGTGAAGAATGAAAGGAGTTTTTTTTTTATTCCACATAAACATTTCAGTGTTTTAGAAACATTCCTTTGTGACTTCACCCTCCATTCTGATTACCCGTCTATGATTCTATGATTGTCCTTTTCACCACGTGGGTTGTTGACTTGATTTGGTCTTCATGAAGCACTGCTTTTTTTTCTTCTGTTGTTGAGTTCCCCCTCTCCAACCATCACCTGGTCTCTTTCAGCATCATGCATCAGCCCACACCCCCGCTCCCCCATCCATACCCTGCCTTTCTGTGATGTCCAGTCCAACGTCATTGGCAACTGCTCTCTTCCCTTGCACTTATACTTCCGTTGATTCTCTCCATGTTTCACTCCACTCTACCTTTTGACTCTACAGCTTTTCTCTCGCGTTGCAAGTTCTGCCCTGCCAACCACCATCCCTGGCTCACAGCCAGTATCTACTGTCTCTGCTCCTGCTTTCATGCAATAGAGCATCCCTGGCAGAAATCTTGAGACCAGGCTGACTTCCTCCACTATATATTTGTTCTCTCCACCTTTAGTTCTGCCACCTTCTTTGGTAAACAGCTCTACTTCTCCATCTTAACTGAATGGCACATCTGCAGTCCTAGTCACCTTGTCATCATCTTTATAATCTTTGACTCACTCCTCAAAACCCTACCCTCCTTCATCCTGCATGGGAACTCACCATTTTTTTTTTTTCCAATACAAAATCTGATGACTTCATTTCCACTCCCACCCCCTTCAGATTTGTTTTTCCTCTCTCCCATACCATTTCCTCCTGCTCCCGATCACAGATGCAGAAGTTTCTAGTCTGCTTCTTGGGTAACTTCTCCATGAGCTCCAGTGACCCCATCCCATCTCCACTGTGCCCATTCTCATTCCCTCCCTCACTCTTCTCCTTAAACTCTCACTCTCCTCTAGCTTTCCCCTCATAGTACAAACATGCTTAAGTCTCTGCCACCTTTGATTCCTCTTATCTCTCCAGCTACTGCTCCATCTCCCTTGTCTCTTCCATCTTCCTTCTCACTGAATGTACTGTCTACGATTGCTTTCTTGAGTTTCTCTCTGTTCACACTTCTGTACCGTGCACTCCACTAAAACTGGTCTCACTAAAGTCTGTCTTTCTAACCAAACTCAGAAGCATTATTTCATCCTCATCCTTTTCGACCTGTTAGTCATGCTCTTCTTGAAATGTTGTCTTCCCTTGTGTTCTTTGATTCTGTCTTGTTCTCCACCTATCTTGATTTACTTCTTCAGCATGTCCTTTGGAGGAACCTCCTCATAACCCCCAGGAACCTTCCGTGGGGTTCCACAGAGCTCTATCCTTTTCCTGTTTTTTCTTTCTCTACAATTTTAGTCTGGGTAACTTCTTCCACAAATTCAACAGCTGATGACCCACAGGTCTGCTTTTCTATTCCAGACCTGTCTTCTGTCCAACCTGAAATCTTGGCCTGTCTCTGACATATTGTGGATGTCAATCTGGTACCTTAAGTGCACATGGCTAAAACAGAGCTCTGACTCTCCCCTGCTTTCTTGGTCACTGTGGGCACCACCATCAACCCTGCCTGTGAACATCTTGATTATAGGGCTGGATATCTTATAGATGCAGATCTCGCTTGGTTCTCGTATCCTGGCTTTGTCTAAATGTTGCCAGTTTTTTCTGTATAACAGCTCTGCGATACCACCTTCTTGTGGCCACACAGCTAGAACTCTCATCAACTCACATCTCAATTGCTGTAGTATTCTTTTTCTCTGGCCTTGCCAAATGCAACCTTTCCCTGCTCATATCCATTCCAAATGCTACTGCAAAGATCATTCTCCTAGCCTGTTACTTTGACCATGTCTCCCTCTCTTTGAATCCCTCCGCTGGCTCTCCCGTCTTGATGCCATCACACACAAACTGATTGTCTTCCCTTTCATGGCCTTTCAGGACTTACTCTGACAGTTCCTGTCATCTCTCATTCACATACATGTCTGCTCACGTCTCCAGTCGATGCCTGATGACAGCCTCCAGCTCCCTCGTCTTAAATTTTTAAACAATAATCTTCATGCTACTGCTCACGCTTGGGAAGAGCTCCCTGCAAACACTTGCAAAGCAGTCTCATCCTCCTTAAACCTCTCTCCTTTCTGTGATGCCAACAAAAAACTTAATTAAGCCAATAATATACAGTGTCATGTTGACAAGTATTGTCTCATTGTTTCCTAGTATTCTCCCATCTGTCTGTCTCAATCTGTTGTCTCCTATTTTATACTTAGCTCTTTGGGGCAGGGACCATCTTTGTTCTGTGTTTTGTACAGTGTCTACACCAGAGGGTGCCTGGCTCATGACTAGGATTTATAGGCACTCTGGGAATACAAATAATAAATGATTGTAAATAACTTTTTCTTCACTTAAAAAAGGATTTTCTGAAAGGCACAATTTAGTTCTGATAAAGTTTATATTAATCACCTGTATTTATTGTATCAAATGGCGCCAAAGAATTTCTGCAATCCTATTATATTGATTCATTGTCACCACTAACTTTTTAAAGCATTACAGAAAAATTAACTATGAGAAGATAACTATTCAGTACAAGTAACTTAGGAAAAAATGCATGAATACTACAGAATTTCATATGCAAATTTACATCCAGGAAGGAAAGAGGCAAAGATTCTCAGTAGTGACTAGTGACTTTGAGAACCTCAACTTTGGGGTCCCCAGTTTGAGACACATTGAGTCTTTTTCACTATTGGCACTCATCATTATGTAAAACGCAAGCTTCTTGATTATTCCAAGTTAAACATTTCTGAAGGAATGCTTCCTCTCACAATCACTACTCATTTTTCAAGTCTTGTTCATAGACTTTCTGCTTGTTACAGTTTAAAAATTGATCCCCCTTCAGACCAAATCTAAAACAGATAGGACACTTTGACCTTTCTGGCCAAATAAAAACAATAGGCTAGATTACAATGACATGGAGTCTGCTTGGGCCTCTGATTTGTTTTATAGGTTTACGTGGTATTGAAATTGTCTACTCTCTGCACCTTTAATAGTTGCATTTAAATAGACTTTGAAAAGAGATATGCACTTAATTCTCATTTCATTTACAAGCCTACATGTCTTGTGCCGAATGAAAGATCACAACTTTATGGTGGTTCCTCTGGGAGATACACGTTAAATTTCAGGCACCTGCACAGTCAAGTGACCCACCACTGTAAGACAAGGGAAGGCACTTAGGATCGCTGTTGGCTCGCACACCTAGCAAACAACTGGAACCAAGTCATGCTGCCTGATAGAGCCAAATGACCTGGCTGTAGAAAAAAATTTGGGTGAGGCTCCTTTTCCTTCCTCCCCGTATATCACTCTGAACTGTTTGAGTGGTAAAGTCAACTTATGTCTGTATAAGAGGATATATTATTTTGTATTTTATTGACGTATCGGTCAAGAACAAACAGTAGTAAATCCATTGCAGTGGTAGGATCTCAGACCTCAGTGTGATTTGAAATGTATCGCATTTTGATAAATGACTCTGGCTTCACTTCCGTCTTTATTTAGCATCAAGAAACCAAGATCCCTGTCTGTGACAACTTTTTTCTCCTTTGATATTATTACTGTTCCTTGAACTGGCATTGTGTGGAATCTAATTTAAATGGGAAACATACCATAATTTATACTGAAAATAAAAACTCCCCAAGAAAGCTTTGCCAGCCAGAGCAAAGAAATTAAGTTAAGAAAGATGTTCCATTTTCACCCATAAGACTTGCTCCATTCATAATTACGCTATGCTTACCTAAGTCTTCTCCTGTAGTTCCAATTGGAAAAAAAAATTCTGTCGCTAACGGTCAGTTTCTTCTCGCCTTCCCTACCTGAGCCAGCATTTCAGGTTTTGCATGAGTGAAAAATAACATGCAAAATCAGTGTTTGTTTTACTTTGTAATGATTTCTGTGCACCACATGGATTGTCTGGCTGTTAACTTTGTTATTTATGTAAACTCTATATTTCATCAATGTTTATTTTATGAGTTCTGCATTAATGATGATCAACAGCTTACTCCTGGGGGGGGTTATATGTCACTGCGCGTGCATGGTATTCACAGCCCACAGATTTCTTTGCTTCCCCACAGAAAAGTGACTTCTTAATGGGAAGCAAAGAGCGGTCATGCGCCCTTCCCCAGCAGTGCAGGCAGGTCAGTTTGAGTGCCTGGAGCAGCCAGTAGAGATGTAAATCACCACTGAAGGGGAGAGGATGGGCAGTTATGTGTGTATGAGAGAGAGAGAGACTCTGTCCTCTCCTTTGCTTGCTGTTGAGGCACACTCAGTGTGGAGGCGCAGGGCTTTGGTGTGTTTCTGAGGAGGTAGGTGTGGGACAGGCACTGTCCCCTCAGGCAGAGAAGAATGTAGTAGCCTGCCTGCTTAATGAATTGTTCCCATTGTTCTCAGTGAATTCCCCCAGGCGTATAAAATAGGTGTAAAAATGTGAAGGCAACTTTACATTGCCAGAGTGATGTAAAGGAGCCTTGTTTTAAAGGACAGTGTGGCCTTAAGTGTTTATGGTGCTTCAACGATTAGAACTGGACTGAATTTTTGGACTGAAAAAATTTTCTATCAAAATGTGCTCCATGAACTGTTTGCTACGGACCTATTTGGAGCTGGTCACTAGCCAGTATTAATTGTGAGTTTGATTGCCCAGCCCTTGCTTGCTCTTCAGCTGTCTATTATGTATCACTGAGCATCTAGCTGCATACATTGACTAATCACTGGAAGTAAAGTGTCAATACTAGTGACATTACTATTAGAGGGAGTTTGTTGATTTCTTCCAATGCTCCCCACTCCCATTCTCTATCCATTGTATTGTGTTTTAAATAAATTACCAAAATAATTGAAACCAGTGTGATTATACTGCATTATTTTAACAAATAAAAGATGCAGAATTTTAAAATATTGTGTGCAGAATTTTTAATTTTTGGTGCAGAATTCCCCCAGGAGTAACTGTTCATACCAATGCTGAAATGTCCAGTCATATTTTAATTTTACACCCTCCAAAATGCCTTGACAAGAAAGTCCCTTGTGCTTCTATCTTGGTTTAAAAAAAAATCTACCATAATAAACAATCCTGCTTTATTTAAGAGTCTTTCAAACACCAGTATTATTCTTGGATAGCCGATACATTTTGGAGGTTGTCTTCCCTTTTTACTAAAACTTTGTAGAGAGAGAACTGAATTCTACTTCTAATTGTATAATCCTATTTAATCCTAATCTTTTTGTACATTTACAAATGTACATTTTGTAAGTGTTAGATTAGAATCTCTTATAGAATAATAAAAAATTAACTGCAACTTAATATATCCTTTCAAGAGTTTTGTAAGGGTAGAATATTATTGCTGGAGAAGTGTGATCTTCTCTGGTGACATGAAATCTCACTGCAGATTTGTATGTAGAACACACTTTCTAGCCTCTCCATCCAGACAGTATTGATTGGAAAGATTAATGGAGCTGTAAGTATCCATAAACCAGGTATAATTGTGACTTCGTATTGTGCATCTGGTTGATAATTTGAGAACAAATAAGAGGTCAGTTTCCTTTTGTGGAGACAGAAGAAAGATGGAAAGATTGATGGCACATTTAACTTAGTGAAGATGAAGTTTGATCTGGGTGATGCCCTTTAGCATCTTAGTCTTTTCGTTTCTGCTTTATTGTTGCTTAATGAGGGAGAACTGGAGAATTGGACAAGCTAGTTGGAAGTTGCAGAAATCATGTACAGCAACTTCTGACAAATTATTTTATGAAGTGCTTTGTTTCAAGGTAAATTGACTTTAATTTTTCCACTTTTATGTTGATGGAAGGGGGCTACTTAGATGCCTGTTGAAAATTCTCCTTTCCTTGCCCCTGACTGTTTTTGTCTACTTTATATCCTTTGCCTTGAGCCCCCATGGTGTTGCCACCTTCCGTTCCCTAAAAGAGATTAGTTGGGTTGGTTCATTGGTCTGTTGGCAATTATACTGAATGACAAGGAAATATGTTAATTCGTTTTCTTTTTAAAACGTGCTGTATTATCTAGAATTTTAAAAAAATGTTTAGTTAGGATCTGTTTAAAAACAATGCAAACATGCTCTTTTGCTTTGGCTTTGTGCCAGTGTATCTGGGGCTTTTCACAACCACTATATGCTCTTCAGGCAGAGAACTTATTAGAATTCAGAAAAGGATTTGATTATTTGTGTAGGTAAGAATAACCACTTATACAGCAGCTAGGGAAAAAAATACATGGCATTATGCCAACATTTCTGATAGAGCAGTCCATAGCAAGTCTAAAAAGAAACTGATATTTCATGATGGCGAAGAGATGATTTCAAACATCTGGGCCCAGTGGTTATTGTATTGTATAAGAGCAAAATATAACTTTGCTGTGTTTGCTGTTACATTTTGTAGCCTTGGCCGTCCGGCTAAGGTAGGTAAGGCTTTGTCTTGCTTGCTTATGTATTGATAGGAATATTAAACTGTTTTGGAAAGAAGTCTGCTAGTTAAATGTACAACAGCACCAGTACAATACTGTTGCAGTCCGAATTAATAGTTACATAAATGAACGCTGAAGTATTTTTCAGTATCTTTAAATGTATTTCTGTCAAGAGGGTAAATCCCTTCAAAATTCAGTAAATTAGAGGCTTAGATCTTTAGTCATGTTAGGTCTAAGCTACTTACGTATCTTTATACAAGCACTAAGTATTTAGATCCTTTAGCCTGTTTCTCTACATTTTACTGACATGTCTTGTGGGTGAGTAGTGCATCTATTTGACACAGAGAAAATGTTTAAATGAAAACCATATGTGGTAAGTTTTTTCATTCTTTGCTCCACTATGGAAAATAAATGTGTGAAACAATTTGTCCTAATAACAAATGAACTGTGATGTAAAAAGAAACCATTAGATTAAATAAATATATCATTGTTAAAAACAATGACTTCATTTACTTTTTGTAAAAAGACATCTGCTCTTAAAAACAGTTTTTGTGCTTTAGAGCTATGGCTCTTCTTTGAGTGCTTGTTCATGTGGATTCCAATCAGGCATGTGCGTGTGTGGTAACTGGGAGATTTTCCCCGTAGCCGCATCCGTCAGGTTCGTCCGGGCACCCCCTGGAGTTAGTTGCGCCTTCCTGGCTCTCAATCTAGAGTCCTGCCGACCCACCACCTCCTCAGTTCCTTCTTACCCCCCTTCCAACTCTCTGGAGCCATGGTCCCCGGGGTTTAAAAACTGTGTGGTCTGGCCAAAGCGCATGCCAAAGAACGGTCCACACTTCTTGTGTTTACGGTGCCTAAGAGAGGCTCACCAAAAGGTTCGCTGTAAGATCTGCTGTGAGTTCCGCCCTGGAACCCTTAAAGAAAGGGAGCAGCGGCTTAAAGTGAGCCTCATGGAGGCAGCCCAATGCAGACACTGGCTCCTAGCACTTCCTTGTCGACACAGAGTGCCCTGGTGCCATCCTTGAGTTCGGTGCCGAGAAAGGACTTATCCCGGGATGCTCAGCACCGGTGTGGCACCTCCTGAGGCCCAGTGGAGAGCAGTTGGTCACCCCTCGCTAAATCTAAGGAAGTGAGACTTGACGTTGGGAGCTTTCGAAGCTGCTCGGAATTTGCTGTACCTTATAGTGCTATTCTCACCCCCAGAAGGGAGGAACCTCCAGCTCTGGCAATCTCACCCCGCCCCCTGGTGCAGTCAAGAGGGAAGCTGGCAGTGATGTCCAGGCATTCCTGCTCTCCACGTCCTTCAGCACTGGCCTGCTTAGACAGAGAGCCTTGTCACTACCCAAGCTCTGGACATTCAGTGCACCGAAGCTCGGCTCTTCCATGGTCTTCAGTCTCTGAGAACTCGGAGTCAGAGTCTGACTCCTACCACCCTCGGAGGAGTAGGAGTCAACTATCAAGGTCAAGGCAAGACAGGTGACAGCTCCAGGCATGGGCATCTCAGTGGCAGAATCCACCACAGTGGCCATTCTGAACCCCCTGGGTCTTTCACCAGAGCCAGGGAGGGATCCAAGGGCACCACTCCTCAACATCTTTGGCTTCAGCCATGTTCGTCCCGCTGTCAACCACGCAGCTCATTTCAGCGCCTGCTCATATGCCAACACCGTAGGTTGTGGCACTGGCACTAGGGAGTCTTTCGACCTTGGCGCCAGCAGCATTTTCAGCCCGGACAACAGCCATGCCATCTTCATCGGCACCAGCTAAACTATCAGTGTCTCCGCCCGTACCAGTGCTGAGTTTGGCATTGACAGCCCCATTGGCACCGACGGTTCTCTGAGAGTCGTGGGACCTCTTGGGAGCTGATGGCAGGGAATGGCCACTGCTTATAGGGGCTTCCTCCTCCAATGCCTCTGGACAAGGCATTGGCAGGCACAGCCATAGCCCTGTAGCTTGAGGACAGACAACAGGGTGCTACAACAGTTGCTGTGAAGAGTCTGGGCATTAAGAGTGAGGAGGTGGTCGAGGAGGCTGATCCCATGGTGGATATCCTTGCCCTCTCAGGACCATCTCGTATTGCCCTACTACTTAAGATTATTATGGATACCAGCAAGACCCTGTGGCAGATCCCAGCTTCCCTGTCTACCACTGCCAAGTGCAATGAGAAGTGTTATTTCATGTCCTCCAAGGGATACAAACATTTGTACTTCCACCCACCTCCTGACTCTCTTGTTGTGGATGCTGTGAATCACTGTGTGTGGCAGGGTTTCTAGAGGCCCTCCACTAAAAACAGGGAGGCTAAGTGACTATACCTTGTACGGAGAAAAGTCTACTCTACAGGGGGTCTTCAGGTCTATATTTCGAACCAGCAGGCCGTCAGCAGGTACGCCTATAACACCTGTGCGGCGATGGCCAAATTTGTGAAGCTCCTGTCTTCAGACTCCAGAGCTGAGTTCTCGGCTGTGGTGGAGGAGCTAGTCTCCCTCACTCCCCCCCGCCCCCAGGCTGCATTGGACGGTGCTGATGCCACCACTAGGGTTGTGACTACTGGGGTGGCCATGAGAAGGGGCTCCTGGCTCCAAGTCTTGGGGCTCCCTTATGAGGTCACCAACAGACTATTCAAAACCTCCCATTTGAGGGTGTGACTCTTTTCTCTGAAAAGACAGACAAGAGGCTGCATAGCCTGAAAGATTCATGAGCCACCCTCAGGTCTTTGGGCCTGCACACTCCCACCACACAGCAGAAACACATTAGGCTGCAACCTCCTCCGAGGTTCTATGAGTAGAACCACCAGGATAGTTCTCTGAGAAGTAACAGGAGTGACAGGAAAAGACAACACCTGTCCTCAGGCCAGGGCTCTGGCCAATCCAAACGATCTTCTAGCCCAAAACAGGCCTTTTGAAGGTGCGGTCGAGGACGGCACACCAGATGGCCAACTGGATCCACCCCACCTTACCTTCTCATCTCATCTGTCCCCTTTCTACCATGCATGGTCCTGGCTTCTCCGCACGGTAGAGAGGGGATACTCCATCCAGTTCTGTGCCCTCCGACGATTCCACCCTCCTTCCCTGTCCCTCTTCAGGGACCCTTCTCAGAAGCAGCTCCTTGTCCAGGAGGTGCAGGCGCTCTTATCTCTAGGGCAGTGGAGGAGGTTCCTCAGGGGCTTTTATTCCTGGTATTTCCTAGTACCAAAAGCAAAAAGCAGCCTCAGGCCTATATTGGACCTGTGAGAACTCAAAAAGTTTGAAGCATCTCAAGTTCCGCATGGTCTCTTTGACCTTCATCATCACCTGACTGGATCCAGCAGACTAGTATGCCACCCTTGAGTTCAAGGACGCATGTTTTCATATCACAATCACTCAGCCCCTAGACATGTCGGTGGAATCCCCGATCACCTGACTGCTCTTCCTGGACCTTCTGACACAAGATTATGGTTGTCTTCAACATCTGAACCTTGAGTTACTTCATCTCAGTGTGTGGAAGCTCCAGGAGTGAACCCGATGGAGCTTTCCTATTCAAACCAGGTTAGACAGGTCCTCCTTGGCAGCAAATAACCCTCTGCGAGAGCCACATACCTTGCCAAGTGGAAGAGGATTTTTAATCTGGTCAGTGCAGCGCCATTCATCCCCGATGCTAGCCTCAGTGTCACTTATTCTGGACTCTCTCCTCTATCTGAAGCATCAGGGGCTTTTGTTGTCATCAGTAAGGGTGCTCTGTGTTTGTTCACCTTATGGTCAGCTGGTTCTTAAAAAGGCTCGACAGGCTATATCCGAATGTCTGTCAACCTGTCCCTGCCAAGGACCTCAACCTGGTCCTTTCTAGGCTCATGGGACCCTGCTCCCCCTTTGAACCGTTAGCGATGTGCTCCCTGCTCTACCTCTTACAAGGTGGCGTTTCTTGTAGCAATAACCTCAGCCAGGAGGTGTCTAAGCTCAGGGCCCTAACATCAGAGCCTCCTTACACCGTGTTTTATAAGGGCAAAGTGCAGCTCATGCCTCACCCGGCTTTCCTCCTGAAGGTTGTCTCCCAGTTTCACAACAACCGGTATTCCTGGTATTCTACCCTAAGCCTCATTCCAGCATCAGGGAGCAGAGGCTTCACTCTCTAGATGTCCACGGAGTACTGGCCTTTTACATCAAAAGAACAAAATGGTTCAGAAAATTGGTCCAGTTATTTGTGTCAGTGGCGGACAGGATGAAAGATCAGCCTGTGTCGTCACAACACATCTTGTCGTGGTTAGTGTCATGTATCCATGAGTGCTATAAGCTGACAGGTGTCCCAGCACCCCAGATCACTTTGCCCTCCACCGGGGCGCTGGCTTCATTAACAGCTTTCCTGGCTCAGGTTCCCACTCAGGAAATCTGCAGGGCAGCGACATGGTCCTCTAGCCACACTTTCACTACGGGCTGTGTGATTCCCCAGCAGGCCAGAGACGTTGTGGCCTTCGGATGAGCAGTAATCCAATCAGTGGAAGACTCCAACTCCACCACCTAAACTTAGGTTTGGGAGTCACCTGATGGAAATTGACATGAACAAGCACTGGAAGAAAAAATGGTTGCTCACCTTCTAGTAACTGTTGTTCTTCAAGATATGTTGTTTATGTCCATTCCAGTATCCCCCTCCTTCCCCTCTGTTGGAGTAGCTGGTAAGAAGGGACTGAAGGAGTGGCGGGTTGGCAGGGCTCTATATTGAGTGACATGGAGGTGCGATTCCAGGGGGTGCCCAGGCCAGCCCCACAGGTGCTGCTAGGGGAAAAATCTTCCAGCTGCCATGCACATGCCTGCGCACACACTTGATTGAAATGGATATGAACAACACCTCTTGAAGAACAACAGTTATGAGAAGGCGAGTTACTGTTTTTTCTGCATTTTGCATTTTTGTTTTGTCAGCAAAGATATATGCCTAAAACGGAAAACCTGGCATTTTGCATAAAAATCTGTTTGTGTTTTGTATTTTTAGAATTTAATTGGGTTGCACATAAACATTGGCAGCTAGTCATTTATTCAATTTTCCATTACAGTTTCCAAATATAAGAGCAAAATAAACAGGAATTGACAGCTTTTTCTAATGGCTGTTTGCTTTCTTTTTGAAAAATAATGTAAATGGACCTTTTTTAGGCACTATAACAATGTTTCTGTGTGGTGTGAAGAGAAAGGCAAACTGCATAAATTCTGTACTACTTTTCATATTACAGCCAATTTTTTTATAAATTCACTTTGCTTAGTGATAAGTTGGTAGTAAATGTCACTGTTCCTTTTTACAATATTTTGTGACTAAACTTAAATCAGTGAACTCTAAAAATGTGGTTAACAGTATGTGGGGTCACTTCTGTATTTGATTTTTGAGTTTGTGATAGAATAAATAACACTGGGGTTCACCAGGAGGAAGTCCAGGAATCAGCCATTGTTCAGGAGGATATTTAATTTGTGTTTGAAGTGAATCTCTGTTGAATGGCCTGGGTTTCTGGCTTTATGATGAATGTCAGATGAGTGAAGAGACAGCATAGATATGTTTTGGTTTTCTCTCCAATGCTTTATAAAATCAAGTGTATTTGAACAATACTGTGGTGGCACAACTTCTTCTCTCGCTCCCTTCTTACGGTAGTGATACAGTGATTATTGATGCAAGTTCTAGAGAAAACAAAAGGAAAATTAGGAAAGTGATGTGAAATCTATCCTTCCAGCATTCCCCCACTCCCTAAATAAACAGAATAAATACAACAAATTTTGAAGTTGACTTTGAGTATTAAGTCTACTGGATATTGTGGAAGTATTTTATTCCTTATATTTATTCTTGTTTGTTTATACCACCACCATCATTGATTTATATGGAGCTTAACAATCCGAAGGAGATAAGATCTCTGCATTCATAAGATCAGTCTGACTCTAAACTGGTATAATATAATGACTTAATATTTAAGTGTGAGTAGAAAAAGATGGCATTGAGGAAGGATCAGCATTGGAGCATGAGTGGAAAGCAGTAAGTGTTAAGGAGCTATTGAGAGGAAGGGAGGAGGAGGAGTTTGGGTCTATGGGTAAAAGAGGCAATTCCAGGGATAAAAGGCAGGAGATGACAGTACTGGAAGGGACAAAGGCCTGGTCTACACTATGCGTTTAAACCGATTTTAGCAGCGTTAAACCGATTTAACGCTGTATTCGTCCACACGAGGCCCTTTATATCGATATAAAGGGCTCTTTAAATTGATTTCTGTACTCCTCCCCAACGAGAGGACTAGCGCTAGAATCTGTATTACCATGTCGGATTAGGGTTAGTGTGGCTGCAAATCGACGGTATTGGCCTCTGGGCGGTATCCCACAGTGCACCATTGTGACCGCTCTGGACAGCAATCCGAACTTGGATGCAGTGGCCAGGTAAACAGGAAAAGCCCCGCAAACTTTTGAATTGCATTTCCTGTTTGCCCAATGCGGAGCTCTGATCAGCACGGGTGGCCATGCAGTCCCAAATCCAAAAAGAGCTCCAGCGTGGACCATATGGGAGGTACTGGATCTGATCTCTGTATGGGGAGACGAATCTGTTCTATCAGAGCTCCGTTACAGAAGACGAAATGCCACAGCATTTGAAAAAAATCTCCAGGCCATGATACAGAGTCCACAGCACAGTGATGCGTGACAAGCATAACAGAAAGCCAAAGAATCAAATGGACGCTCATGAAGGGAGGGAGGGGGTACTGAGGACTCCAGCTATCCCACAGTCCCCAGCAGTCTCCGAAAAGTATTTGCATTCTTGGCTGAGCTCCCAATGCCTGTAGGGTCAAACACATTGTCCGGGGTGGCTCAGGGTATAGCTC